>NW_026736425.1:0-70787 GCF_949786415.1 Peromyscus eremicus
TGTGCTTCCTACACACATGGACCATATCTAGTTCAACTCTGCTTAGGAAACTGACAAGAAACAGTAGCTCCTATTCAGTCCAATACACTGTACTTGCTGGGAACAGACGGGAGTGCTATTTGCACTGTGTATGGCATTTGGAGCACAACAGTGACTCTTCTTACCAGAAATCAACTCTTGCTCGTAGGACCAAAAACTGCATGTGACTCAACTCCATTTAAGACTGGGAAACAAACGCGAGCTCGCCTTACAAGAAACACACTCTGCTTTAGAGAAAAGAGCACTCTTCTACTCTACTGTGTTTCCTATAGGGCCAGAACAGTGAGCTTGCTCAGAACAAAAGAACTTTGCTTCCTATACACACGGCCATATCTAGTTCAATTCTACTTAGGAACCTGACAAGAACAGTAGATCCTCTTCAGTCCAATACACTGTACTTGCTGGGAACAGACGCCAGTGCTATTTGCATTGTGTATGGCATTTGGAGCGCAATAGTGACTCTTCTTACCAGAAAACAACTCTTGCTCGTAGGACCAAAAACTGCCTGTGACTCAACTCCATTTAGTACTGGGAAACAAACGCGAGCTCGCCTTACAAGAAACACACTCTGCTTTAGAGAAAGAGTACTCTTCTACTCTACTGTGTTTCCTCTAGGGCCAGAACAGTGAGCTTGCTCAGAACATAATAACTGTGCTTCCTACACACACGGGCCATATCTAGTTCAACTCTGCTTAGGAACCTGACAAGAACAGTAGATCCTCTTCAGTCCAACACACTGTACTTGCTGGGAACAGACGCATGTGCTATTTGCATTGTGTATGGCAATGAGAGCGCAATAGTGACTTTCCTTACCAGAAAAAAACTCTTGCTCGTAGGACCACAAACTGCATGTGATTCAACGCCATTTAGAACTGGGAAACAAATGCTAGCTCGCCTTACAAGAAACACACTCTGCTTTAGAGAAAAGAGCACTCTTCTACTCTACGGTGTTTCCTATGGGGTCCAAAGAGTGAGCTTGCTCAGAACAAAAGAACTGTGCTTCCTACACACACGGACCATATGTAGTTCAACTCTGCTTAGGAAACTGAGAAGAACAGAAGCTCCTCTTCTGTCCAATACACTGTACTTGCTGAAAACAGAGGCATGTGCTATTTGCACTGTGTATGGCAATGAGAGCACAATAGTGACTTTCCTTACCAGAAAACAACTCTTGCTCGTAGGACCAGAAACTGCATGTGATTCAACGCCATTTAGAACTGGGAAACAAATGCGAGCTCGCCTTACAAGAAACACACTCTGCTTTAGAGAAAAGAGCACTCTTCTACTCTACTGTGTTTCCTATGGGGTCAGAACAGTAAGCTTGCTCAGAACATAATAACTGTGCTTCCTACACACATGGACCATATCTAGTTCAACTCTGCTTAGGAAACTGACAAGAAACAGTAGCTCCTATTCAGTCCAATACACTGTACTTGCTGGGAACAGACGGGAGTGCTATTTGCACTGTGTATGGCATTTGGAGCACAACAGTGACTCTTCTTACCAGAAATCAACTCTTGCTCGTAGGACCAAAAACTGCATGTGACTCAACTCCATTTAAGACTGGGAAACAAACGCGAGCTCGCCTTACAAGAAACACACTCTGCTTTAGAAAAGAGCACTCTTCTACTCTACTGTGTTTCCTATAGGGCCAGAACAGTGAGCTTGCTCAGAACAAAAGAACTGTGCTTCCTATACACACGGCCATATCTAGTTCAATTCTACTTAGGAACCTGACAAGAACAGTAGATCCTCTTCAGTCCAATACACTGTACTTGCTGGGAACAGACGCCAGTGCTATTTGCATTGTGTATGGCATTTGGAGCGCAATAGTGACTCTTCTTACCAGAAAACAACTCTTGCTCGTAGGACCAAAAACTGCCTGTGACTCAACTCCATTTAGTACTGGGAAACAAACGCGAGCTCGCCTTACAAGAAACACACTCTGCTTTAGAGAAAGAGCACTCTTCTACTCTACTGTGTTTCCTCTAGGGCCAGAACAGTGAGCTTGCTCAGAACATAATAACTGTGCTTCCTACACACACGGGCCATATCTAGTTCAACTCTGCTTAGGAACCTGACAAGAACAGTAGATCCTCTTCAGTCCAACACACTGTACTTGCTGGGAACAGACGCATGTGCTATTTGCATTGTGTATGGCAATGAGAGCGCAATAGTGACTTTCCTTACCAGAAAAAAACTCTTGCTCGTAGGACCACAAACTGCATGTGATTCAACGCCATTTAGAACTGGGAAACAAATGCTAGCTCGCCTTACAAGAAACACACTCTGCTTTAGAGAAAAGAGCACTCTTCTACTCTACGGTGTTTCCTATGAGGTCCAAACAGTGAGCTTGCTCAGAACAAAAGAACTGTGCATCCTACACACATGGACCATATCTAGTTCAACTCTGCTTAGGAAATTGACAAGAACAGTAGCTCCTATTCAGTCCAATACACTGTACTTGCTGGGAACAGACGGGAGTGTTATTTGCACTGTGTATAGCATTTGGAGCACAATAGTGACTCTTCTTACCAGAAAACAACTCTTGCTCGTAGGACCAAAAACTGCATGTGACTCAACTCCATTTAAGACTCGGAAACAAACGCGAGCTCGCCTTACAAGAAACACACTCTGCTTTAGAGAAAAGTGCACTCTTCTACTCTACTGTGTTTCCTAAGGGGTCCAAAGAGTGAGCTTGCTCAGAACAAAAGAACTGTGCTTCCTACACACACGGACCATATGTAGTTCAACTCTGCTTAGGAAACTGACAAGAACAGTAGCTCCTATTCAGTCCAATACACTGTACTTGCTGTGAAAAGACGCGAGTGCTATTTGCCCTGTGTATGGCAATGGGAGCGCAATAGTGACTTTCCTTACCAGAAAACAACTCTTGTTTGTAGGACCAGAAACTGCATGTGATTCAAATCCATTTAGGACTAGAAAACAAACGCTAGCTCGCCTTACAAGAAACACACTCTGCTTTTGAGAAAAGAGCACTCTTCTACTCTACTGTGTTTCCTATAGGGCCAGAACAGTGAGCTTGCTCAGAACATAAGAACTGTGCTTCCTACACACACCGGCCATATCTAGTTCAACTCTGCTTAGGAAACTGACAAGAACAGTAGCTCCTCTTCAGTCCGATACACTGTACTTGCTGGGAACAGACGCGAGTGCTATTTGCACTGTGTATCACAATGGGAGCGCAAGAGTGACTTTCCTTACCAGAAAACAACTCTTGCTCGTAGGACCAGAAACTGCATGTGATTCAACTCCATTTAGGACTGGGAAACAAATGCTAGCTCGCCTTATAAGAAACACACTCTGCTTTTGAGAAAAGAGCACTCTTCTACTCTAATGTGTTTCCTATGGGGTCCAAACAGTGAGCTTGCTCAGAACAAGAGAACTGTGCTTCCTACACACACGGCCTTATCTAGTTCAACTCTCTTTAGGAAACTGACAAGAACAGTAGCTCCTCTTCAGTCCAATACACTGTACTTGCTAGGAACAGACGCCAGTGCTATTTGCACAGTGAATGGCAATGGGAGCGCAATAGTGACTCTTCATACCAGAAAACAAATCTTGCTTGTAGGACCAGAAACTGCATGGGATTAAACTCCGTTTCTGACTGGGAAACAAACACCAGCTAGCCTTACAAGAAACACACTCTGCTTTTGAGAAAAGAGCACTATTCTACTCTACCGTGTTTCCTATGGGGCCAGAAAAATGAGCTTGCTCAGAACAAAAGAACTGTATTTCACACACACGGGCCATATCTAGTTCAACTCTGCTTAGGAAACTGACAAGAAGGGTAGCTCCTCTTCTGTCCAATACACTGTACTTCCTGGGAACAGACGCGAGTGCTATTTGCACTGTGTATGGCAATGGTAGCACAATAGTGACTCTACTTACCAGAAAACAACTCTTGCTCATAAGACTAGAAACTGCATGGGATTCAACTCCATTTAGGACTGGGATTCAAACGCTAACTCGCCTTATAAGAAACACACTCTGCTTTTGAGAAAAGAGCACTCTTCTACTCTAATGTGTTTCCTATGGGGTCCGAACAGTGAGCTTGCTCAGAACAAGAGAACTGTGCTTCCTACACACACAGCCATATCTAGTTCAACTCTGCTTAGGAAACTGACAAGAACAGTAGATCCTCTTCAGTCCAATACACTGTACTTGCTGGGAACAGACGCGAGTGCTATTTGCACTGTGTATGGCAAAGGGAGCACAATAGTGTCTTTCCTTACCAGAAAACATCCCTTGCTCATAGGACCTAAAACTGCATGGGATTCAACTCTATTTAGGACTGGGAAACAAACGATAGCTCACCTTACAAGAAACACACTCTGCTTTAGAGAAAAGAGCACTCTTCTTCTCTACTGTGATTCCTATAGGGCCAGGACAGTGAGCTTGCTCAGAACAAAAGGACTGTGCTTCCTACACACATGGGCCATATCTAGTTCAACTCGGCTTAGGAAAATGACAAGAACAGTAGCTCCTCTTCAGTCCAATACACTGTAGTTTCTGGGAACAGACGTGAGTGCTATTTGCACTGTTTATGGCAAAGGGAGCACAATAGTGACTTTCCCTACCAGAAAACATCCCTTGCTCGTTGGACCAAAAACTGCATGTGATTCAACTCCATTTAGTACTGGGAAACAAACGCTAGCTCGCCTTAAGAGAAACACACTCTGCTTTTGAGAAAAGAGCACTCTTCTACTCTACTGTGTTTCCTATAGGGCCAAAACAGTGAGCTTGCTCAGAACAAAAGAACTGTGCTTCCTACACACACACGCTATATCTAGTTCAACTCTGCTTAGGAAACTGACAAGAACAGTAGTTCCTCTTCAGTTCAATACACTGTACTTGCTGGGAGCAGACGCGAGTGCTATTTGCACTGTGAATGGCAAAGGGAGCACAATAGTGACTTTCCTTACCAGAAAACATCCCTTGCTCGTAGGACCTAAAACTGCATGGGATTCAACTCCATTTAGGACTGGGAAACAAACGATAGCTCACCTTACAAGAAACACACTCTGCTTTAGAGAAAAGAACACTCTTCTACTCTACTGTGATTCCTTTAGGGCCAGGACAGTGAGCTTGCTCAGAACAAAAGAACTGTGCTTCCTACACACAAGGGCAATATCCAGTTCAACTCTGCTTAGGAAACTGACAAGAACAGTAATTCCTCCTCAGTCCAATACACTGTACTTGCTGGGAACAGAAGTGAGTGCTATTTGTACTGTGTAAGGCAAAGGGAGCACAATAGTGACTTTCCTTATCAGAAAACATCCCTTGTTCGTAGGACCAAAAACTGCATGTGATTCAACTCCATTTAGGACTGGGAAACAAACGCTAGCTCACCTTACAAGAAACACACTCTGCTTTAGAGAAAAGAGCACTCTTCTACTCTACTGTGTTTCCTATAGGGCCAAAACAGTGAGCTTGCTCAGAACAAAAGAACTGTGCTTCCTACACACACGGGACATATCTAGTTCAACTCTGCTTAGGAAACTGACAAGAACAGTAGCTCCTCTTCCGTCCAATACACTGTACTTGCTGTGAGCAGACGCGAGTGCTATTTGCACTGTGTATGGCAATGGGAGCACAATAGTGACTCTTCTTACCAGAAAACAACTCTTGCTCGTAGGACCAGAAACTGCATGGGATTCAACTCTGTTTCTGACTGAGAAACAAACACCAGCTAGCCTTACAAGAAAAACACTCTGCTTTTCAGAAAAGAGCACTATTCTACTCTACTGTGTTTCCTATGGGGCCTGAAAATTGAGCTTGCTCAGAACAAAAGAACTGTGCTTCACACACACGGGCCATATCTAGTTCAACTCTGCTTAGGAAACTGACAAGAAGGTAGCTCCTCTTCTGTCCAATACACTGTACTTGCTGGGAACAGACGCCAGTGCTATTTGCACTGTGTATGGCATTTGGAGCACAATAGTGACTCTTCTTACCAGAAAACAACTCTTGCTCGTAGGACCAAAAACTGCATGTGACTCAACTCCGTTTAAGACTGGGAAACAAACGCGAGCTCGCCTTACAAGAAACACGGTCTGCTTCAGAGAAAAGAGCACTCTTCTACTCTACTCTGTTTCCTATAGGGCCAGAAGAGTGAGCTTGCTCAGAACATAATAACTGTGCTTCCTAAACACACGGGCCATATCTAGTTCAACTCTGTTTAGGAAACTGACAAGAACAGTAGCTCCTCTTCAGTCCGATACACTGTACTTGTTGGGAAAAGACGCGATTGCTATTTGCACTGTGTATGGCAAAGGGAGTGCAATAGTGACTTTCCTTACCAGAAAACAACTCTTGCTCGTAGGACCAGAAACTGCATGTGTTTCAACTCCACTTAGGAATGGGAAACAAACGCTAGCTTGCCTTACAAAAAACACACTCTGCTTTTGAGAAAAGAGCACTCTTCTACTCTACTGTGTTTCCTATGGGCTCGAAATGTGAGCTTGCTCAGAACAAAAGAACTGTGCTTCCTACACACACGGCCATATCTAGTTCAATTCTGCTTAGGAACCTGACAAGAGCAGTAGATCCTCTTCAGTCCAATACACTGTACTTGCTGGGAACAGACGCCAGTGCTATTTGTCCTGTGGAAGGCAATGGCAGCACAATAGTGACTATTCTTACCATAAAACAACTCTTGCTCGTAGGACCAGAAACTGCATGTGATTCAACTCCATTTAGGAATAGGAAACAAATGCTAGCTCGCCTTACATGAAACACACTCTGCTTTTGAGAAAAGAGCAGTCTTCTACTCTACTGTGTTTCCTAAGGGGTCCGAAAAGTGAGCTTGTTCAGAACAAAAGAACTTTGCTTCCTACACACACGGGCCATATGTAGTTCAACTCTGCTTAGGAATCTGACAAGAACAGTAGCTCCTCTTCAGTCCAATACACTGTACTTGATGGGAACAGACGCATGTGATATTTGCACTGTGTATGGCAATGAGAGCACAATAGTGACTTTCCTTACCAGAAAACAACTCTTGCTCGTAGGACCAGAAACTGCATGTGATTCAACGCCATTTAGGAATAGGAAACAAATGCAAGCTCGCCTTACATGAAACACACTCTGCTTTTGGGAAAAGAGCACTCTTCTACTCTACGGTGTTTCCTATGGGGTCCAAACAGTGAGCTTGCTCAGAACAAAAGAAATGTGCTTCCTACACACATGGACCATATCTAGTTCAACTCTGCTTAGGAAACTCACAAGAACAGTAGATCCTCTTCAGTCCAATACACTGTACTTGCTGGGAACAGACGGGAGTGCTATTTGCACTGTGTATGGCAATGAGAGTGCAATAGTGACTTTCCTTACCAGAAAACAACTCTTGCTCATAGGACCAAAAACTGCATGTGACTCAACTCCATTTAGGACTGGGAAACAAATGCGAGCTCGCCTTACAAAAACACACTCTGCTTTTGGGAAAAGAGCACTCTTCTACTCTATGGTGTTTCCTATGGGGTCCAAACAGTGAGGTTGCTCAGAACAAAAGAAATGTACTTCCTACACACATGGACCATATCTAGTTCAACTCTGCTTAGGAAACTGACAAGAACAGTAGCTCCTATTCAGTCCAATACACTGTACTTGCTGGGAACAGACGGGAGTGCTATTTGCACTGTGTATGGCATTTGGAGCACAATAGTGACTCTTCTTACCAGAAAACAACTCTTGCTCGTAGGACCAAAAACTGCATGTGACTCAACTCCATTTAAGACTGGGAAACAAATGTGAGCTTGCCTTACAAGAAACACACTCTGCTTTAGAGAAAAGAGCACTCTTCTACTCTACTGTGTTTCCTATAGGGCCAGAACAGTGAGCTTGCTCAGAACACAATAACTGTGCTTCCTACACACACGGGCCTTATCTAGTTCAACTCTGCTTAGGAAACTGAGAAGAACAGTAGCTCCTCTTCAGTCCAATACACTGTACTTGCTGGGAACAGACGGGAGTGCTATTTGCACTGTGTATGGCAATGGGAGCACAATAGTGACTTTCCTTACCAGAAAACAACTCTTGCTCGTAGGACAAGAAACGGCATGGGATTCAACTCCATTTAGGACTGGGAAACAAACACTAGCTCGCCTTACAAGAAACACACTCTGCTTTAGAGAAAAGAGCACTCTTCTACTCTACTGTTTTTCCTATGGGGTCCAAACAGTGAGCTTGCTCAGAACAAAAGAACTGTGCTTCCTACACACACGGACCATATGTAGTTCAACTCTGCTTAGGAAACTGAGAAGAACAGAAGCTCCTCTTCTGTCCAATACACTGTACTTGCTGAAAACAGAGGCATGTGCTATTTGCACTGTGTATGGCAATGAGAGCACAATAGTGACTTTCCTTACCAGAAAACAACTCTTGCTCGTAGGACCAGAAACTGCATGTGATTCAACGCCATTTAGAACTGGGAAACAAATGCGAGCTCGCCTTACAAGAAACACACTCTGCTTTAGAGAAAAGAGCACTCTTCTACTCTACTGTGTTTCCTATGGGGTCAGAACAGTAAGCTTGCTCAGAACATAATAACTGTGCTTCCTACACACATGGACCATATCTAGTTCAACTCTGCTTAGGAAACTGACAAGAAACAGTAGCTCCTATTCAGTCCAATACACTGTACTTGCTGGGAAGAGACGGGAGTGCTATTTGCACTGTGTATGGCATTTGGAGCACAACAGTGACTCTTCTTACCAGAAATCAACTCTTGCTCGTAGGACCAAAAACTGCATGTGACTCAACTCCATTTAAGACTGGGAAACAAACGCGAGCTCGCCTTACAAGAAACACACTCTGCTTTAGAGAAAAGAGCACTCTTCTACTCTACTGTGTTTCCTATAGGGCCAGAACAGTGAGCTTGCTCAGAACAAAAGAACTTTGCTTCCTATACACACGGCCATATCTAGTTCAATTCTACTTAGGAACCTGACAAGAACAGTAGATCCTCTTCAGTCCAATACACTGTACTTGCTGGGAACAGACGCCAGTGCTATTTGCATTGTGTATGGCATTTGGAGCGCAATAGTGACTCTTCTTACCAGAAAACAACTCTTGCTCGTAGGACCAAAAACTGCCTGTGACTCAACTCCATTTAGTACTGGGAAACAAACGCGAGCTCGCCTTACAAGAAACACACTCTGCTTTAGAGAAAGAGTACTCTTCTACTCTACTGTGTTTCCTCTAGGGCCAGAACAGTGAGCTTGCTCAGAACATAATAACTGTGCTTCCTACACACACGGGCCATATCTAGTTCAACTCTGCTTAGGAACCTGACAAGAACAGTAGATCCTCTTCAGTCCAACACACTGTACTTGCTGGGAACAGACGCATGTGCTATTTGCATTGTGTATGGCAATGAGAGCGCAATAGTGACTTTCCTTACCAGAAAAAAACTCTTGCTCGTAGGACCACAAACTGCATGTGATTCAACGCCATTTAGAACTGGGAAACAAATGCTAGCTCGCCTTACAAGAAACACACTCTGCTTTAGAGAAAAGAGCACTCTTCTACTCTACGGTGTTTCCTATGGGGTCCAAAGAGTGAGCTTGCTCAGAACAAAAGAACTGTGCTTCCTACACACACGGACCATATGTAGTTCAACTCTGCTTAGGAAACTGAGAAGAACAGAAGCTCCTCTTCTGTCCAATACACTGTACTTGCTGAAAACAGAGGCATGTGCTATTTGCACTGTGTATGGCAATGAGAGCACAATAGTGACTTTCCTTACCAGAAAACAACTCTTGCTCGTAGGACCAGAAACTGCATGTGATTCAACGCCATTTAGAACTGGGAAACAAATGCGAGCTCGCCTTACAAGAAACACACTCTGCTTTAGAGAAAAGAGCACTCTTCTACTCTACTGTGTTTCCTATGGGGTCAGAACAGTAAGCTTGCTCAGAACATAATAACTGTGCTTCCTACACACATGGACCATATCTAGTTCAACTCTGCTTAGGAAACTGACAAGAAACAGTAGCTCCTATTCAGTCCAATACACTGTACTTGCTGGGAACAGACGGGAGTGCTATTTGCACTGTGTATGGCATTTGGAGCACAACAGTGACTCTTCTTACCAGAAATCAACTCTTGCTCGTAGGACCAAAAACTGCATGTGACTCAACTCCATTTAAGACTGGGAAACAAACGCGAGCTCGCCTTACAAGAAACACACTCTGCTTTAGAAAAGAGCACTCTTCTACTCTACTGTGTTTCCTATAGGGCCAGAACAGTGAGCTTGCTCAGAACAAAAGAACTGTGCTTCCTATACACACGGCCATATCTAGTTCAATTCTACTTAGGAACCTGACAAGAACAGTAGATCCTCTTCAGTCCAATACACTGTACTTGCTGGGAACAGACGCCAGTGCTATTTGCATTGTGTATGGCATTTGGAGCGCAATAGTGACTCTTCTTACCAGAAAACAACTCTTGCTCGTAGGACCAAAAACTGCCTGTGACTCAACTCCATTTAGTACTGGGAAACAAACGCGAGCTCGCCTTACAAGAAACACACTCTGCTTTAGAGAAAGAGCACTCTTCTACTCTACTGTGTTTCCTCTAGGGCCAGAACAGTGAGCTTGCTCAGAACATAATAACTGTGCTTCCTACACACACGGGCCATATCTAGTTCAACTCTGCTTAGGAACCTGACAAGAACAGTAGATCCTCTTCAGTCCAACACACTGTACTTGCTGGGAACAGACGCATGTGCTATTTGCATTGTGTATGGCAATGAGAGCGCAATAGTGACTTTCCTTACCAGAAAAAAACTCTTGCTCGTAGGACCACAAACTGCATGTGATTCAACGCCATTTAGAACTGGGAAACAAATGCTAGCTCGCCTTACAAGAAACACACTCTGCTTTAGAGAAAAGAGCACTCTTCTACTCTACGGTGTTTCCTATGAGGTCCAAACAGTGAGCTTGCTCAGAACAAAAGAACTGTGCATCCTACACACATGGACCATATCTAGTTCAACTCTGCTTAGGAAATTGACAAGAACAGTAGCTCCTATTCAGTCCAATACACTGTACTTGCTGGGAACAGACGGGAGTGTTATTTGCACTGTGTATAGCATTTGGAGCACAATAGTGACTCTTCTTACCAGAAAACAACTCTTGCTCGTAGGACCAAAAACTGCATGTGACTCAACTCCATTTAAGACTTGGAAACAAACGCGAGCTCGCCTTACAAGAAACACACTCTGCTTTAGAGAAAAGTGCACTCTTCTACTCTACTGTGTTTCCTAAGGGGTCCAAAGAGTGAGCTTGCTCAGAACAAAAGAACTGTGCTTCCTACACACACGGACCATATGTAGTTCAACTCTGCTTAGGAAACTGACAAGAACAGTAGCTCCTATTCAGTCCAATACACTGTACTTGCTGTGAAAAGACGCGAGTGCTATTTGCCCTGTGTATGGCAATGGGAGCGCAATAGTGACTTTCCTTACCAGAAAACAACTCTTGTTTGTAGGACCAGAAACTGCATGTGATTCAAATCCATTTAGGACTAGAAAACAAACGCTAGCTCGCCTTACAAGAAACACACTCTGCTTTTGAGAAAAGAGCACTCTTCTACTCTACTGTGTTTCCTATAGGGCCAGAACAGTGAGCTTGCTCAGAACATAAGAACTGTGCTTCCTACACACACCGGCCATATCTAGTTCAACTCTGCTTAGGAAACTGACAAGAACAGTAGCTCCTCTTCAGTCCGATACACTGTACTTGCTGGGAACAGACGCGAGTGCTATTTGCACTGTGTATCACAATGGGAGCGCAAGAGTGACTTTCCTTACCAGAAAACAACTCTTGCTCGTAGGACCAGAAACTGCATGTGATTCAACTCCATTTAGGACTGGGAAACAAATGCTAGCTCGCCTTATAAGAAACACACTCTGCTTTTGAGAAAAGAGCACTCTTCTACTCTAATGTGTTTCCTATGGGGTCCAAACAGTGAGCTTGCTCAGAACAAGAGAACTGTGCTTCCTACACACACGGCCTTATCTAGTTCAACTCTCTTTAGGAAACTGACAAGAACAGTAGCTCCTCTTCAGTCCAATACACTGTACTTGCTAGGAACAGACGCCAGTGCTATTTGCACAGTGAATGGCAATGGGAGCGCAATAGTGACTCTTCATACCAGAAAACAAATCTTGCTTGTAGGACCAGAAACTGCATGGGATTAAACTCCGTTTCTGACTGGGAAACAAACACCAGCTAGCCTTACAAGAAACACACTCTGCTTTTGAGAAAAGAGCACTATTCTACTCTACCGTGTTTCCTATGGGGCCAGAAAAATGAGCTTGCTCAGAACAAAAGAACTGTATTTCACACACACGGGCCATATCTAGTTCAACTCTGCTTAGGAAACTGACAAGAAGGGTAGCTCCTCTTCTGTCCAATACACTGTACTTCCTGGGAACAGACGCGAGTGCTATTTGCACTGTGTATGGCAATGGTAGCACAATAGTGACTCTACTTACCAGAAAACAACTCTTGCTCATAAGACTAGAAACTGCATGGGATTCAACTCCATTTAGGACTGGGATTCAAACGCTAACTCGCCTTATAAGAAACACACTCTGCTTTTGAGAAAAGAGCACTCTTCTACTCTAATGTGTTTCCTATGGGGTCCGAACAGTGAGCTTGCTCAGAACAAGAGAACTGTGCTTCCTACACACACAGCCATATCTAGTTCAACTCTGCTTAGGAAACTGACAAGAACAGTAGATCCTCTTCAGTCCAATACACTGTACTTGCTGGGAACAGACGCGAGTGCTATTTGCACTGTGTATGGCAAAGGGAGCACAATAGTGTCTTTCCTTACCAGAAAACATCCCTTGCTCATAGGACCTAAAACTGCATGGGATTCAACTCTATTTAGGACTGGGAAACAAACGATAGCTCACCTTACAAGAAACACACTCTGCTTTAGAGAAAAGAGCACTCTTCTTCTCTACTGTGATTCCTATAGGGCCAGGACAGTGAGCTTGCTCAGAACAAAAGAACTGTGCTTCCTACACACATGGGCCATATCTAGTTCAACTCGGCTTAGGAAAATGACAAGAACAGTAGCTCCTCTTCAGTCCAATACACTGTAGTTTCTGGGAACAGACGTGAGTGCTATTTGCACTGTTTATGGCAAAGGGAGCACAATAGTGACTTTCCCTACCAGAAAACATCCCTTGCTCGTTGGACCAAAAACTGCATGTGATTCAACTCCATTTAGTACTGGGAAACAAACGCTAGCTCGCCTTAAGAGAAACACACTCTGCTTTTGAGAAAAGAGCACTCTTCTACTCTACTGTGTTTCCTATAGGGCCAAAACAGTGAGCTTGCTCAGAACAAAAGAACTGTGCTTCCTACACACACACGCTATATCTAGTTCAACTCTGCTTAGGAAACTGACAAGAACAGTAGTTCCTCTTCAGTTCAATACACTGTACTTGCTGGGAGCAGACGCGAGTGCTATTTGCACTGTGAATGGCAAAGGGAGCACAATAGTGACTTTCCTTACCAGAAAACATCCCTTGCTCGTAGGACCTAAAACTGCATGGGATTCAACTCCATTTAGGACTGGGAAACAAACGATAGCTCACCTTACAAGAAACACACTCTGCTTTAGAGAAAAGAACACTCTTCTACTCTACTGTGATTCCTTTAGGGCCAGGACAGTGAGCTTGCTCAGAACAAAAGAACTGTGCTTCCTACACACAAGGGCAATATCCAGTTCAACTCTGCTTAGGAAACTGACAAGAACAGTAATTCCTCCTCAGTCCAATACACTGTACTTGCTGGGAACAGAAGTGAGTGCTATTTGTACTGTGTAAGGCAAAGGGAGCACAATAGTGACTTTCCTTATCAGAAAACATCCCTTGTTCGTAGGACCAAAAACTGCATGTGATTCAACTCCATTTAGGACTGGGAAACAAACGCTAGCTCACCTTACAAGAAACACACTCTGCTTTAGAGAAAAGAGCACTCTTCTACTCTACTGTGTTTCCTATAGGGCCAAAACAGTGAGCTTGCTCAGAACAAAAGAACTGTGCTTCCTACACACACGGGACATATCTAGTTCAACTCTGCTTAGGAAACTGACAAGAACAGTAGCTCCTCTTCCGTCCAATACACTGTACTTGCTGTGAGCAGACGCGAGTGCTATTTGCACTGTGTATGGCAATGGGAGCACAATAGTGACTCTTCTTACCAGAAAACAACTCTTGCTCGTAGGACCAGAAACTTCATGGGATTCAACTCTGTTTCTGACTGAGAAACAAACACCAGCTAGCCTTACAAGAAAAACACTCTGCTTTTCAGAAAAGAGCACTATTCTACTCTACTGTGTTTCCTATGGGGCCTGAAAATTGAGCTTGCTCAGAACAAAAGAACTGTGCTTCACACACACGGGCCATATCTAGTTCAACTCTGCTTAGGAAACTGACAAGAAGGTAGCTCCTCTTCTGTCCAATACACTGTACTTGCTGGGAACAGACGCCAGTGCTATTTGCACTGTGTATGGCATTTGGAGCACAATAGTGACTCTTCTTACCAGAAAACAACTCTTGCTCGTAGGACCAAAAACTGCATGTGACTCAACTCCGTTTAAGACTGGGAAACAAACGCGAGCTCGCCTTACAAGAAACACGGTCTGCTTCAGAGAAAAGAGCACTCTTCTACTCTACTCTGTTTCCTATAGGGCCAGAAGAGTGAGCTTGCTCAGAACATAATAACTGTGCTTCCTAAACACACGGGCCATATCTAGTTCAACTCTGTTTAGGAAACTGACAAGAACAGTAGCTCCTCTTCAGTCCGATACACTGTACTTGTTGGGAAAAGACGCGATTGCTATTTGCACTGTGTATGGCAAAGGGAGTGCAATAGTGACTTTCCTTACCAGAAAACAACTCTTGCTCGTAGGACCAGAAACTGCATGTGTTTCAACTCCACTTAGGAATGGGAAACAAACGCTAGCTTGCCTTACAAAAAACACACTCTGCTTTTGAGAAAAGAGCACTCTTCTACTCTACTGTGTTTCCTATGGGCTCGAAATGTGAGCTTGCTCAGAACAAAAGAACTGTGCTTCCTACACACACGGCCATATCTAGTTCAATTCTGCTTAGGAACCTGACAAGAGCAGTAGATCCTCTTCAGTCCAATACACTGTACTTGCTGGGAACAGACGCCAGTGCTATTTGTCCTGTGGAAGGCAATGGCAGCACAATAGTGACTATTCTTACCATAAAACAACTCTTGCTCGTAGGACCAGAAACTGCATGTGATTCAACTCCATTTAGGAATAGGAAACAAATGCTAGCTCGCCTTACATGAAACACACTCTGCTTTTGAGAAAAGAGCAGTCTTCTACTCTACTGTGTTTCCTAAGGGGTCCGAAAAGTGAGCTTGTTCAGAACAAAAGAACTTTGCTTCCTACACACACGGGCCATATGTAGTTCAACTCTGCTTAGGAAACTGACAAGAACAGTAGCTCCTCTTCAGTCCAATACACTGTACTTGATGGGAACAGACGCATGTGATATTTGCACTGTGTATGGCAATGAGAGCACAATAGTGACTTTCCTTACCAGAAAACAACTCTTGCTCGTAGGACCAGAAACTGCATGTGATTCAACGCCATTTAGGAATAGGAAACAAATGCAAGCTCGCCTTACATGAAACACACTCTGCTTTTGGGAAAAGAGCACTCTTCTACTCTACGGTGTTTCCTATGGGGTCCAAACAGTGAGATTGCTCAGAACAAAAGAAATGTGCTTCCTACACACATGGACCATATCTAGTTCAACTCTGCTTAGGAAACTCACAAGAACAGTAGATCCTCTTCAGTCCAATACACTGTACTTGCTGGGAACAGACGGGAGTGCTATTTGCACTGTGTATGGCAATGAGAGTGCAATAGTGACTTTCCTTACCAGAAAACAACTCTTGCTCATAGGACCAAAAACTGCATGTGACTCAACTCCATTTAGGACTGGGAAACAAATGCGAGCTCGCCTTACAAAAACACACTCTGCTTTTGGGAAAAGAGCACTCTTCTACTCTATGGTGTTTCCTATGGGGTCCAAACAGTGAGGTTGCTCAGAACAAAAGAAATGTACTTCCTACACACATGCACCATATCTAGTTCAACTCTGCTTAGGAAACTGACAAGAACAGTAGCTCCTATTCAGTCCAATACACTGTACTTGCTGGGAACAGACGGGAGTGCTATTTGCACTGTGTATGGCATTTGGAGCACAATAGTGACTCTTCTTACCAGAAAACAACTCTTGCTCGTAGGACCAAAAACTGCATGTGACTCAACTCCATTTAAGACTGGGAAACAAATGTGAGCTTGCCTTACAAGAAACACACTCTGCTTTAGAGAAAAGAGCACTCTTCTACTCTACTGTGTTTCCTATAGGGCCAGAACAGTGAGCTTGCTCAGAACACAATAACTGTGCTTCCTACACACACGGGCCTTATCTAGTTCAACTCTGCTTAGGAAACTGAGAAGAACAGTAGCTCCTCTTCAGTCCAATACACTGTACTTGCTGGGAACAGACGGGAGTGCTATTTGCACTGTGTATGGCAATGGGAGCACAATAGTGACTTTCCTTACCAGAAAACAACTCTTGCTCGTAGGACAAGAAACGGCATGGGATTCAACTCCATTTAGGACTGGGAAACAAACACTAGCTCGCCTTACAAGAAACACACTCTGCTTTAGAGAAAAGAGCACTCTTCTACTCTACTGTTTTTCCTATGGGGTCCAAACAGTGAGCTTGCTCAGAACAAAAGAACTGTGCTTCCTACACACACGGACCATATGTAGTTCAACTCTGCTTAGGAAACTGAGAAGAACAGAAGCTCCTCTTCTGTCCAATACACTGTACTTGCTGAAAACAGAGGCATGTGCTATTTGCACTGTGTATGGCAATGAGAGCACAATAGTGACTTTCCTTACCAGAAAACAACTCTTGCTCGTAGGACCAGAAACTGCATGTGATTCAACGCCATTTAGAACTGGGAAACAAATGCGAGCTCGCCTTACAAGAAACACACTCTGCTTTAGAGAAAAGAGCACTCTTCTACTCTACTGTGTTTCCTATGGGGTCAGAACAGTAAGCTTGCTCAGAACATAATAACTGTGCTTCCTACACACATGGACCATATCTAGTTCAACTCTGCTTAGGAAACTGACAAGAAACAGTAGCTCCTATTCAGTCCAATACACTGTACTTGCTGGGAACAGACGGGAGTGCTATTTGCACTGTGTATGGCATTTGGAGCACAACAGTGACTCTTCTTACCAGAAATCAACTCTTGCTCGTAGGACCAAAAACTGCATGTGACTCAACTCCATTTAAGACTGGGAAACAAACGCGAGCTCGCCTTACAAGAAACACACTCTGCTTTAGAGAAAAGAGCACTCTTCTACTCTACTGTGTTTCCTATAGGGCCAGAACAGTGAGCTTGCTCAGAACATAATAACTGTGCTTCCTAAACACAATGGCCATATCTAGTTCAAGTCTGCACAGGAAACTGACAAGAGCAGTATATCCTCTTCAGTCCAATGCACTGTACTTGTTGGGAAAAGACGCGATTGCTATTTGCACTGTGTATGGCAAAGGGAGTGCAATAGTGACTTTCCTTACCAGAAAACAACTCTTGCTCGTGGACCAGAAACTGCATGTGATTCAAATCCATTTAGGACTGGGGAACAAACGCTAGCTTGCCTTACAAAAAACACACACTGCTTTTGAGAAAAGAGCACTCTTCTCCTCTACTGTGTTTCCTATAGGGCCAGAATATTGAGCTTGCTCAGAACAAAAGAACGGTGCTTCCCACACACGGGCCATATCTAGTTCAACTCTGCTTAGGAAACTGACAAGAACAGTAGCTCCTCTTCAGTCCGATACAACTTACTTGCTGGGAACAGACACGAGTGCTATTTGCACTGTGTGTGGCAATGGGAGCGCAATAGTGACTTTCTTCACCAGAAAACAACTCTTGCTCATAGGACCAGAAACTGCATGTGATTCAACTCCATTTAGGACTGGGAAACAAACGCTAGCTCTTCTTACAAGAAACACACTCTGCTTTAGAGAAAAGTACACTCTTCTATTCTACTGTGTTTCCTAAGGTGTCCAAACAGTGAGCTTGCTCAGAACAAAAGAACTGTGTTTCCTACACACACGGACCATATGTAGTTCAACTCTGCTTAGGAACCTGACAAGAAGAGTAGATCCTCTTCAGTCCAATACACTATACTTACTGGGAACAGACGCCAGTGCTATTTGCACTGTGTATGGCATTTGGAGCGCAATAGTGACTCTTCTGACCAGAAAACAACTCTTGCTCGTAGGACCAAAAACTGCCTGTGACTCAACTCCATTTAGGACTGGGAAACAAACGCTAGCTCGCCTTACAAGAAACACACTCTGCTTTTGAGAAAAGAGCACTCTTCTACTCTACTGTGTTTCCTATGTGCTCGAAATTTGAGCTTGCTCAGAACAAAAGAACTGTGCTTCCTACACACACGGCCATATCTAGTTCAATTCTGCTTAGGAACCTGACAAGAACAGTAGATCCTCTTCAGTCCAATACACTGTACGTGCTAGGAACAGACGCCAGTGCTATTTGCACTGTGTATGGCAATTGGAGCACAATAGTGACTCGTCTTACCAGAAAACAACTCTTGCTCGTAGGACAAAAAACTGCATGTGACTCAACTCCATTTAGGACTGAAAAACAAACTCTAGCTCGCTTTACAAGAAACACACTCTGCTTTTGAGAAAAGAGCACTCTTCTACTCTACTGTGTTTCCTATAGGGCCAGAACAGTGAGCTTGCTCAGAACAAATGAACTGTGCTTCCTACACACACGGGCCATATCTAGTTCAACTCTGCTTAGGAAACTGACAAGAACAGTAGCTCCTATTCAGTCCAATACACTGTACTTGGTGGGAAAAGACGTGAGGGCTATTTGCCTTGTATAGGGCAATGGGAGCACAATAGTGACTTTCCATACCAGAAAACAACTCTTGTTCGTAGGACCAGAAACTGCATGGGATTCAACTAAATTTAGGACTGGGAAACAAACGTTAGCTCGCCTTACAAGAAACACACTCTGCTTTTGAGAAAAGAGCACTCTTCTACTCTGCTGTGTTTCCTATAGGGCCAGAAGAGTGAGCTTGCTCAGAACAAAAGCACTGTGCTTCCTACACAAACGGTCATATCTAGTTCAATTCTGCTTACGAACCTGACAAGAATAGTAGATCCTCTTCAGTCCAATACACTGTAATTGCTGAGAACAGACGCCAGTGCTATTTGTCCTGTGTATGGCAATGGCAGCACAATAGTGACTCTTCTTACCATAAAACAACTCTTGCTCGTAGGACTAGAAACAGCATGTAACTCAACTCCATTTAGGAGTGGGAAACAAATGCTAGCTCGCCTTACAAGAAACACACTCTGCTTTAGAGAAAAGACCACTCTTCTACTCTACTGTGTATCCTATACGGCCAGAACAGTGAGCTTGCTCAGAACAAAAGAATTGTGCTTCCTACACACGGGTCATATCTAGTTCAACTCTGCTTAGGAAACTGACAAGAACAGTAGCTCCTCTTCAGTCCGATACACTGTACTTGCTGGGAACAGACGCGAGTACTATTTGCACTGTGTATGGCAATGGGAGCACAATAGTGACTTTCCTTACCAGAAAACAACTCTTGCTCGTAGGACCAGAAACTGCATGTGATTCAACTCCATTTAGGACTCGGAAACAAGCGCTAGCTCGCCTTACAAGAAATACACTCTGCTTTTGAGAAAAGAGAACTCTTCTCCTCTACTGTGTTTCCTACATTGTCCGAACAGTGTGCTTGCTCAGAACAAAAGAACTGTGCTTCCTACACACACGGGCCATATCTAGTTCAACTCTGCTTAGGAAACTGTCAAGAACAGTAGCTCCTCTTCAGTCCAATACACTGTACTTGCTGGGAACAGACGCGAGTGCTATTTGCACTGTGTATGGCAATTGGAGCACAATAGTGACTCGTCTTACCAGAAAACAACTCTTGCTAGTAGGACAAAAAACTGCATGTGACTCAACTCCATTTAGGACGTGGAAACAAATGCTAGCTCGCCTTCCAAGAAACAAACTCTGCTTTTCAGAAAAGAGCACTCTTCTACTCTACTGTGTTTCCTATGTGTTCCGAACAGTGAGCTTGCTCAGAACAAAAAAACTGTGCTTCCTACACACACGGCCATATCTAGTTCAAGTCTGATTAGGAACCTGACAAGAACAGTAGATCCTCTTCAGTCCAATACACTGTACTTGCTGGGAACAGACGCCAGTGCTATTTGTCCTGTGTATGGCAATGGCAGCGCAATAGTGACTCCTCTTACCAGAAAACAACTCTTGCTTGCAAAACCAGGAACTGCATGTGATTCAACTCCATTTAGGACTGTATAACAACGCTAGCTGTCCTTACAAGAAACACACTCTGCTTTAGAGAAAAGAGCACTCTTCTACTCTACTGTGTTTCCTATGGGGTCCAAACAGTGAGCTTGCTCAGAAGAAAAGAGCTGTGCTTCCTACACACACGGACCATATCTATTTCAACTCTGCTTAGGAAACTGACAAGAACAGTAGCACCTATTGAGTCCAATACACTGTACTTGCTGGGAACAGATGCGATTGCTATTTGCACTGTGTATCGCAATGGGAGCTCAATAGTGACTTTCCTTACCAGAAAACAACTCTTGTTCTTAGGACCAGAAACTGCATGTGATTCAACTCCATTTCGGACTAGGAAACAAACGCTAGGTCGCGTTACAAGAAACACACTCTGCTTTAGAGAAAAGAGCACTCTTCTACTCTACTGTGTTTTCTATGGGGTCCAAACAGTGAGCTTGCTCAGAACAAAAGAACTGTGCTTCCTACACACATGGACCATATCTAGTTCAACTCTGCTTAGGAAACTGACAAGAACAGTAGATCCTATTCAGTCCAATACACTGTACTTGCTGGGAAAAGACGCGAGTGCTACTTGCCTTGTGTAGGCCAATGGGAGCACAATAGTGACTTTCCTTACCAGAAACAACTCTTGTTCGTAGGACCAGAAACTGCATGTGATTCCACTCCATTTAGGACTAGGAAACAAACGCTAGCTTGCCTTACAAAAACACACACTGCTTTATAGAAAAGAGCACAATTCTACTCTACTGTGTTTTCTATAGGGCCAGAACAGTGAGCTTGCACAGAACAAGAGAACTGTGCTTCCTACACACACGGGCCATATCTAGTTCAACTCTACTTAGGAAACTGACAAGAACAGTAGCTCCTCTTCAGTCTGATACACTGTACTTGCTGGGAACAGACGCGAGAGCTATTTGCACTGTGTATGGCAATGGGAGCGCAATAGTGACTTTCCATACCAGAAAACAACTCTTGTTTGTAGGACCAGAAACTGCATGGGATTCAACTAAATTTAGGACTGGGAAACAAACGTTAGCTCGCCTTACAAGAAACACACTCTGCTTTTGAGAAAAGAGCACTCTTCTACTCTGCTGTGTTTCCTATAGGGCCAGAAGAGTGAGCTTGCTCAGAACAAAAGCACTGTGCTTCCTACACACACGGTCATATCTAGTTCAATTCTGCTTAGGAACCTGACAAGAATAGTAGATCCTCTTCAGTCCAATACACTGTAATTGCTGAGAACAGACGCCAGTGCTATTTGTCCTGTGTATGGCAATGGCAGCGCAATAGTGACTCTTCTTACCATAAAACAACTCTTGCTCGTAGGACTAGAAACAGCATGTAACTCAACTCCATTTAGGAGTGGGAAACAAATGCTAGCTTGCCTTACAAGAAACACACTCTGCTTTAGAGAAAAGACCACTCTTCTACTCTACTGTGTATCCTATACGGCCAGAACAGTGAGCTTGCTCAGAACAAAAGAATTGTGCTTCCTACACACGGGTCATATCTAGTTCAACTCTGCTTAGGAAACTGACAAGAACAGTAGCTCCTCTTCAGTCCGATACACTGTACTTGCTGGGAACAGACGCGAGTACTATTTGCACTCTGTATGGCAATGGGAGCACAATAGTGACTTTCCTTACCAGAAAACAACTCTTGCTCGTAGGACCAGAAACTGCATGTGATTCAACTCCATTTAGGACTCGGAAACAAACGCTAGCTCGCCTTACAAGAAATACAATCTGCTTTTGAGAAAAGAGAACTCTTTTCCTCTACTGTGTTTCCTACATTGTCCGAACAGTGTGCTTGCTCAGAACAAAAGAACTGTGCTTCCTACACACACGGGCCATATCTAGTTCAACTCTGCTTAGGAACCTGTCAAGAACAGTAGCTCCTCTTCAGTCCAATACACTGTACTTGCTGGGAACAGACGCGAGTGCTATTTGCACTGTGTATGGCAATTGGAGCACAATAGTGACTCGTCTTACCAGAAAACAACTCTTGCTAGTAGGACAAAAAACTGCATGTGACTCAACTCCATTTAGGACGTGGAAACAAACGCTAGCTCGCCTTCCAAGAAACAAACTCTGCTTTTGAGAAAAGAGCACTCTTCTACTCTACTGTGTTTCCTATGTGTTCCGAACAGTGAGCTTGCTCAGAACAAAAAAACTGTGCTTCCTACACACACGGGCCATATCTAGTTCAAGTCTGATTAGGAACCTGACAAGAACAGTAGATCCTCTTCAGTCCAATACACTGTACTTGCTGGGAACAGACGCCAGTGCTATTTGTCCTGTGTATGGCAATGGCAGCGCAATAGTGACTCCTCTTACCAGAAAACAACTCTTGCTTGTAAAACCAGGAACTGCATGTGATTCAACTCCATTTAGGACTGGGAAACAACGCTAGCTGTCCTTACAAGAAACACACTCTGCTTTAGAGAAAAGAGCACTCTTCTACTCTACTGTGTTTCCTATGGGGTCCAAACAGTGAGCTTGCTCAGAAGAAAAGAACTGTGCTTCCTACACACACGGGCCATATCTATTTCAACTCTGCTTAGGAAACTGACAAGAACAGTAGCACCTATTGAGTCCAATACACTGTACTTGCTGGGAACAGATGCGATTGCTATTTGCACTGTGTATTGCAATGGGAGCTCAATAGTGACTTTCCTTACCAGAAAACAACTCTTGTTCTTAGGACCAGAAACTGCATGTGATTCAACTCCATTTCGGACTAGGAAAGAAACGCTAGCTCGCCTTACATGAAACACACTCTGCTTTTGAGAAAAGAGCACTCTTCTACTCTACTGTGTTTCCTATGGGGTCCGAACAGTGAGCTTGCTCAGAACAAAAAAAATGTGCTTCCTACACACACGGCCATATCTAGTTCAAGTCTGCTTAGGAACCTGACAAGAACAGTAGATCCTCTTCAGTCCAATCCACTGTACTTGCTGCGAACAGACGCCAGTGCTATTTGTCCTGTGTATGGCAATGGCAGCGCAATAGTGACTCTTCTTACCATAAAACAACTCTTGCTCGTAGGACAAGAAACTGCATGTGATTCAACTCCATTTAGGACTGGGAAACAAACGCTTTCTCGCCTTACAAGAAACACACTCTGCTTTAGAGAAAAGAGTACTCTTCTACTCTACTGTGTTTCCTATAGGGCCAGAACAGTGAGCTTGCTCAGAACTAAAGAATTGTGCTTCCTACACACGGGCCATATCTAGTTCAACTCTGCTTAGGAAACTGACAGGAACAGTAGCTCCTCTTAAGTCCGATACACTGTACTTGCTGGGAAGAGACGCGAGTGCTATTTGCACTGTGTATGGCAATGGGAGCGCAATAGTGACTTTCCTTACCAGAAAACAACTCTTGCTCGTAGGACCAGAAACTGCATGTGATTCAACTCCATTTAGGACTGGGAAACAAATGCTAGCTCGCCTTACATGAAACACACTCTGCTTTTGAGAAAAGAGCACTCTTCAACACTACTGTGTTTCCTATGGGGTCCGAACAGTGATCTTGTTCAGAACAAAAGAACTGTGCTTCCTACACACACGGGCCATATCTAGTTCAAGTCTGCTTAGGAAACAGACAAGAACAATAGCTCCTCTTAAGTCCGATACACTGTACTTGCTGGGAAGAGACGCGAGTGCCATTTGCACTGTGTATGGCAATGAGAGCGCAATAGTGACTTTCCTTACCAGAAAACAACTCTTGCTCATAGGACCACAAACTGCATGTGATTGAATGCCATTTAGGACTGGGTAACAAATGCTAGCTCGCCTTACAAGAAACTCACTCTACTTTTGAGAAAAAAGCACTCTTCTACTCTACTGTGTTAGCTATGGGGTCCGAACAGTGAGCCTGCTCAGAACAAAAAAACTGTGCTTCCTACACACACGGCCATATCTAATTCAAGTCTGCTTAGGAACCTGACAAGAACAGTAGATCCTCTTCAGTCCAATACACTGTACTTGCTGCGAATAGACGCCAGTGCTATTTGTCCTGTGTATGGCAATGGCAGCGCAATAGTGACTCTTCTTACCAGAAAACAACTCTTGTTCGTAGTACCAGAAACTGCATGTGATTCAACTCCATTTAGGAATAGGAAACAAACGCTAGCTCGCCTTACAAGAAACACACTCTGCTTTAGAGAAAAGAGCACTCTTCTACTCTACTGGGTTTCCTATAGGGCCAGAACAGTGAGCTTGCTCAGAACATAAGAACTGTGCTTCCTTCACACACGGGCCATATCTAGTCCAACGGTGCTTAGGAAACTGACAAGAACAGTAGCTCCTTTTCAGTCCGATACACTGTACTTGCTGGGAACAGACAGGAGTGCTATTTGCACTGTGTATGGCAATGGGAGAGCAATAGTGACTTTCCTTACCAGAAAACAACTCTTGCTCATAGGACCAGAAACTGCATCTGATTCAACTCCAGTTAGGACTGGGAAACAAACGCTAGCTCGCCTTACAAGAAACACACTCTGCTTTTGAGAAAAGAGCACTCTTCTACTCTACTGTGTTTCCTATAGGGCCAGAACAGTGAGCTTGCTCAGAACAAAAGCATTGTGCTTCCTACACACACGGTCATATCTAGTTCAACTGTGCTTAGGAAACTGACAAGAACAGTAGCTCCTCTTCAGTCCGATACACTGTACTTGCTGGGGACAGACGCGAGTGCTATTTGTACTGTGTATGGCAATGGGAGCGCAATAGTGACTTTCCTTACCAGAAAACAACTCTTGCTCGTAGGACCAGAAACTGCATGTGATTCAACTCCATTTAGGACTGGGAAACAAACGCTAGCTTGCCTTACAAGAAACACACTCTGCTTTTGAAAAAAGAGCACTCTTCTACTCCACTGTGTTTCCTATGGGGTCCAAAGAGTGAGCTTGCTCAGAAAAAAGAACTGTGCTTCCTACGCACACGGGCCATATCTAGTTCAACTCTGCTTAGGAAACTGACAAGAACAGTAGCTCCTATTAAGTCCAATACACTGTACTTGCTGTGAAAAGACGCGAGTGCTATTTGCCTTGTTTAGGGCAATTTGTGCACAATAGTGACTTTCCTTACCAGAAACAACTCTTGTTCGTAGGACCAGAAACTGCATGTGATTCCACTCCATTTCGGACTAGGAAACAAATGCTAGCTCGCCTTACAAAAACACACTCTGCTTTATAGAAAAGAGCACTCTTCTACTCTTCTGTGCTTCCTATAGGGCCAGAACAGTGAGCTTGCTCAGAACAAGAGAACTGTGCTTCCTACACACACGGGCCATATCTAGTTCAACTCTACTTAGGAAACTGACAAGAACAGTAGCTCCTCTTCAGTCTGATACACTGTACTTGCTGGGAACAGACTCGAGAGCTATTTGCACTGTGTATGGCAATGGGAGCGCAATAGTGACTTTCCTTACCAGAAAACAACTCTTGCTCAAAGACGAGAAACTGCATGGGATTCAACTCCATTTAGGACTGGGAAACAAATGCCAGCTCGCCTTACATGAAACACACTCTGCTTTTGAGAAAAGAGCAGTCTTCTACTCTACTGTGTTTCCTATGGGGTCCGAACAGTGAGCTTGCTCAGAACAAAAAAAACTGTGCTTCTTACACACAGGGCCATATCTAGTTCAAGTCTGCTTAGGAACCTGACAAGAACAGTAGATCCTCTTCAGTCCAATACACTGAACTTGCTGCGAACAGACTCCAGTGCTATTTGTCCTGTGTTTGGCAATGGCAGCACAATAGTGACTCTTCTTACCAGAAAACAACTCTTGCTCGTAGTACCAGAAACTGCATGGGATTCAACTCCATTTAGGACTGGGAATCAAACGCTAGCTTGCCTTACAAGAAACACACTCTGCTTTAGAGAAAAGAGCACTCTTCTACTCTACTGTGTTTCCTATGGGGTCCAAACAGTGAGCTTGCTCAGAACAAAAGAACTGTGCTTCCTACAAACACGGATCATATCTAGTTCAACTCTGCTTAGGAAACTGACACGAACAGTAGCACCTATTCAGTTCAATACACTGTACTTGCTGGGAACAGATGCGAGTGCTATTTGCACTGTATATGGCAATGGGAGCACAATGTGACTTTCCTTACCAGAAAACAACTCTTGCTCATAGGACCAAAAACTGCATGTGTTCAACTCCATTTAGGACTGGGAAACAAACGCTATCTCGCCTTACAAGAGACATACTCTGCTTTAGAGAAAAAAGCACTCATCTACTCTACTGTGTTTTTTATACGGCCACAACAGTGAGCTTGCTCAGAACATAAGAACTGTGTTTCCTACACACACGGGCCATATCTAGTTCAACTCTGCTTAGGAAACTGACAAGAACAGTAGCTCCTCTTCAGTCTGATACACTGTAATTGCTGGGAACAGACATCAGTGCAATTTGCACTGTGTATGGCAATGGGAGCCCAATAGTGACTTTCCTTACCAGAAAACAACTCTTGCTCGTAGGACCAGAAACTGCATGTGATTCAACTCCATTTAGGACTGGAAAACAAACGCTAGCTCTCCTTACAAGAAACTCACTCTGCTTTTGAGAAAAGAGCACTTTTCTACTCTACTGTGATTCCTATGGTGTCCGAACAGTGAGCTTGCTAAGAACAAAAAACTGTGCTTCCTACACACACGGCCATATCTAGTTCAATTCTGCTTAGGAACCTGACAAGAACTGTAGATGCTCTTCAGTCCAATACACTGTGCTTGCTGGGAAAAGACGCCAGTGCTATTTGTTCTGTGTATGGCAATGGCAGCGCAATAGTGACTGTTCTTACCATAAAACAACACTTGCTCGTAGGACCAGAAACTGAATGTGATTCCACTCCGTTTAGGACTGGGAAACAAACGCTAGTTCGCCTTCTAAGAAACACACTCTGCTTTTGAGAAAAGAGCACTCTTCTACTCTACTGTGTTTCCTATAGGGCCAGAACAGTGAGCTTGCTCAGAACATAAGAACTGTGCTTCCTACACACACGGGCCATATCTAGTTCAACTCTGCTTAGGAAACTGACAAGAACAGTAGCTCCTCTTCAGTCTGATACACTGTACTTGCTGGGAACAGACTCGAGTGCTATTTGCACTGTGTATGGTAATGGGAGTGCAATAGTGACTTTCCTTACCAGAAAACAACTCTTGCTCATAGGACCAGAAACTGCATGTGATTCAACTCCATTTAGGACTGGGAAACAAACGCTAGCTCGCCTTACATGAAACACACTCTGCTTTTGAGAAAAGAGCACTCTTCTACTCTACTGTGTTTCCTATGGTGTCCGAACAGTGAGCTTGCTCAGAACAAAAAAACTGTGCTTCCTACACAAGGGCCATATCTAGTTCAACTCTTCTTAGGAACCTGACAAGAACAGTAGATCCTCTTCAGTCCAATACACTGTACTTGCTGCGAACAGACGCCAGTGCTATTTGTCCTGTGTATGGCAATGGCAGCGCAATAGTGACTCTTATGACCAGAAAAAAACTCTTGATCGTAGGTCCAGAAACTGCATGTGATTCAAGTCCATTTAGGACTAGTAAACAAACGCTAGCTCACCTTACAAGAAACACACTCTGCTTTTGAGAAAAGAGCACTCTTCTACACTACAGTGTTGCCTATTGGGTCCGAACAGAGAGCTAGCTCAAAACAAAAGAACTGTGCTTCCTACACTCACGGGCCATATCTAGTACAACTCTGCTTAGGAAACATACAAGAACAGTAGCTCCTCTTCAGTCCAATACACTGTACTTTCTGGGAACAGACGCGAAAGCTATTTGCCTTGTGTAGGGCAATGGGAGTGCAATGGTGACTCTTCATACCAGAAAACAACTCTTGCTCGTAAGAATAGAAACTACATGGGATTCAACTCCATTTACGATTGGGAAACAAACGCTAGCTCACCTTACAAGAAACACACTCTGCTTTTGAGAAAAGAGCACTCTTCTACTCTACTGTGTTTCCTATGGGGTCCGAACAGTGAGCTTGCTCAGAACAAAAGAACTGTGCTTCCTTCACACACGGGCCATATCTAGTTCAACTCTGCTTGGGAAACTGACAAGAACAGTAGCTCCTCTTCAGTCCAATACACTGTACTTCCTGGGAACAGACGCGAGTGCTATTTGCACTGTGTATGGCAATGAAAGCGCAATAGTGACTTTCCTTACCAGAAAAAACTCTTGCTCGTAGGACCAGAAACTGCATGTGATTCAACGCCATTTAGGACTGGGAAACAAACGCTAGCTCGCCTTACAAGAAACACACTCTACTTTTGAGAAAAGAGCACTCTTCTACTATACTGTGTTTCCTATGGGGTCCTAACAGTGAGCTTGCTCAGAACAAAAGAACTGTGCTTCCTAGACACACAAGGGCCATATCTAGTTCAATTCTGCTTAGGAAACTAACAACTACAGTAGATCCTCTTCAGTCCAATACACTGTACTTGCTGGGAACAGACGCCAGTGCTATTTGCCCTGTGAATGACAATGGGAGCGCAATAGTGACTCTTCTTACCAGAAAACAACTCTTGCTCGTAGGACCAGAAACTGCATGTGATTCAACTCCCTTTAGGACTGGGAAAAAACGCTAGCTCACCTTACAAGAAACAAACTCTGCTTTTGAGAAAAGAGCACTCTTCTACTCTACTGTGTTTCCTATAGTGCCAGAATTGTGAGCTGGCTCAGAACAAAAGAACTGTGCTTCCTACACACACAGCCATATCTAGTTCAATTCTGCCTAGGAAACTGACAAGAACAGTAGATCCTCCAAAGTACAATACACTGTACATGCTGGGAACAGACGCAAGTGCTATTTGCCCTGTGTATGACAATGGGAGCGCAATAGTGACTCTTTTGCCAGAAAACAACTCTTGCTCGTAAGACCAGATACTGCATGTGATCAACTCCATTTAGGACTGGGAAAGGAACGCTAGCTTGCCTTACAGGAAACACACTCTGCTTTTGAGTAAAGAGTACTCTTCTATTCTACTGTGTTTTCTATGGGGTCCGAACAGTTAGCTTGCTCAGAGCAAAAGAACTGAGCTTCCTATACACACGGGCATATCTTGTTCAACTTTGCTTAGGAAACTGACAAGAACAGTAGCTCCGCTTCAGTCCAATACACTGTACTTGCTGGGAACAGACGCGAGTGCTATTTGCACTGTGTATGGCAATGGGAGAGTAATAGTGACTCTTCTTACCAGGAAACAACTCTTGCTCATAGGACCAGAAACTGCTTGTGATTAAACTCCATTTAGGACTGGGAAACAAACGCTAGCTCGCCTTACAAGAAACACACTCTGCTTTTGAGAAAAGAGCACTCTTCTACTCCACTGTGTTTCCTATGGGGTCCGAACAGTGAGCTTGCTCAGAACAAAAGAACTGTGCTTCCTACACACACGGGCCATATCTAGTTACACTCTGCTTAGGAAACTCACGAGAACAGTAGCTCCTCTTCAAAACAATACACTGTACTTGCTGGGAACAGACGTGAGTGCTATTTGCACTCAATGGCAATAGGAGCACAATAGTGACTTTCCTTACCAGAAAACAACCCTTGCTCGTAGAAACAAAAACTGCATGTGTCTCAACTCCATTTAGGACTTGGAAACAAACGCTATCTCACCTTACAAGAAACAAACTCTGCTTTTAAGAAAGAAGCACTCTTCTACACTACTGTGTTTCCTATAGGGCCAGAACAGTGAGCTTGCTCAGAACAAAAGCATTGTGCTTCCTACACACACGGTCATATCTAGTTCAACTGTGCTTAGGAAACTGACAAGAACAGTAGCTCCTCTTCAGTCCGATACACTGTACTTGCTGGGGACAGACGCGAGTGCTATTTGTACTGTGTATGGCAATGGGAGCGCAATAGTGACTTTCCTTACCAGAAAACAACTCTTGCTCGTAGGACCAGAAACTGCATGTGATTCAACTCCATTTAGGACTGGGAAACAAACGCTAGCTTGCCTTACAAGAAACACACTCTGCTTTTGAAAAAAGAGCACTCTTCTACTCCACTGTGTTTCCTATGGGGTCCAAAGAGTGAGCTTGCTCAGAAAAAAGAACTGTGCTTCCTACGCACACGGGCCATATCTAGTTCAACTCTGCTTAGGAAACTGACAAGAACAGTAGCTCCTATTAAGTCCAATACACTGTACTTGCTGGGAAAAGACGCGAGTGCTATTTGCCTTGTTTAGGGCAATTTGTGCACAATAGTGACTTTCCTTACCAGAAACAACTCTTGTTCGTAGGACCAGAAACTGCATGTGATTCCACTCCATTTCGGACTAGGAAACAAATGCTAGCTCGCCTTACAAAAACACACTCTGCTTTATAGAAAAGAGCACTCTTCTACTCTTCTGTGCTTCCTATAGGGCCAGAACAGTGAGCTTGCTCAGAACAAGAGAACTGTGCTTCCTACACACACGGGCCATATCTAGTTCAACTCTACTTAGGAAACTGACAAGAACAGTAGCTCCTCTTCAGTCTGATACACTGTACTTGCTGGGAACAGACTCGAGAGCTATTTGCACTGTGTATGGCAATGGGAGCGCAATAGTGACTTTCCTTACCAGAAAACAACTCTTGCTCAAAGACGAGAAACTGCATGGGATTCAACTCCATTTAGGACTGGGAAACAAATGCCAGCTCGCCTTACATGAAACACACTCTGCTTTTGAGAAAAGAGCAGTCTTCTACTCTACTGTGTTTCCTATGGGGTCCGAACAGTGAGCTTGCTCAGAACAAAAAAAACTGTGCTTCTTACACACAGGGCCATATCTAGTTCAAGTCTGCTTAGGAACCTGACAAGAACAGTAGATCCTCTTCAGTCCAATACACTGAACTTGCTGCGAACAGACTCCAGTGCTATTTGTCCTGTGTTTGGCAATGGCAGCACAATAGTGACTCTTCTTACCAGAAAACAACTCTTGCTCGTAGTACCAGAAACTGCATGGGATTCAACTCCATTTAGGACTGGGAATCAAACGCTAGCTTGCCTTACAAGAAACACACTCTGCTTTAGAGAAAAGAGCACTCTTCTACTCTACTGTGTTTCCTATGGGGTCCAAACAGTGAGCTTGCTCAGAACAAAAGAACTGTGCTTCCTACAAACACGGATCATATCTAGTTCAACTCTGCTTAGGAAACTGACACGAACAGTAGCACCTATTCAGTTCAATACACTGTACTTGCTGGGAACAGATGCGAGTGCTATTTGCACTGTATATGGCAATGGGAGCACAATGTGACTTTCCTTACCAGAAAACAACTCTTGCTCATAGGACCAAAAACTGCATGTGTTCAACTCCATTTAGGACTGGGAAACAAACGCTATCTCGCCTTACAAGAGACATACTCTGCTTTAGAGAAAAAAGCACTCATCTACTCTACTGTGTTTCTTATACGGCCACAACAGTGAGCTTGCTCAGAACATAAGAACTGTGTTTCCTACACACACGGGCCATATCTAGTTCAACTCTGCTTAGGAAACTGACAAGAACAGTAGCTCCTCTTCAGTCTGATACACTGTAATTGCTGGGAACAGACATCAGTGCAATTTGCACTGTGTATGGCAATGGGAGCCCAATAGTGACTTTCCTTACCAGAAAACAACTCTTGCTCGTAGGACCAGAAACTGCATGTGATTCAACTCCATTTAGGACTGGAAAACAAACGCTAGCTCTCCTTACAAGAAACTCACTCTGCTTTTGAGAAAAGAGCACTTTTCTACTCTAATGTGATTCCTATGGTGTCCGAACAGTGAGCTTGCTAAGAACAAAAAACTGTGCTTCCTACACACACGGCCATATCTAGTTCAATTCTGCTTAGGAACCTGACAAGAACTGTAGATGCTCTTCAGTCCAATACACTGTGCTTGCTGGGAAAAGACGCCAGTGCTATTTGTTCTGTGTATGGCAATGGCAGCGCAATAGTGACTGTTCTTACCATAAAACAACACTTGCTCGTAGGACCAGAAACTGAATGTGATTCCACTCCGTTTAGGACTGGGAAACAAACGCTAGTTCGCCTTCTAAGAAACACACTCTGCTTTTGAGAAAAGAGCACTCTTCTACTCTACTGTGTTTCCTATAGGGCCAGAACAGTGAGCTTGCTCAGAACATAAGAACTGTGCTTCCTACACACACGGGCCATATCTAGTTCAACTCTGCTTAGGAAACTGACAAGAACAGTAGCTCCTCTTCAGTCTGATACACTGTACTTGCTGGGAACAGACTCGAGTGCTATTTGCACTGTGTATGGTAATGGGAGTGCAATAGTGACTTTCCTTACCAGAAAACAACTCTTGCTCATAGGACCAGAAACTGCATGTGATTCAACTCCATTTAGGACTGGGAAACAAACGCTAGCTCGCCTTACATGAAACACACTCTGCTTTTGAGAAAAGAGCACTCTTCTACTCTACTGTGTTTCCTATGGTGTCCGAACAGTGAGCTTGCTCAGAACAAAAAAACTGTGCTTCCTACACAAGGGCCATATCTAGTTCAACTCTTCTTAGGAACCTGACAAGAACAGTAGATCCTCTTCAGTCCAATACACTGTACTTGCTGCGAACAGACGCCAGTGCTATTTGTCCTGTGTATGGCAATGGCAGCGCAATAGTGACTCTTATGACCAGAAAAAAACTCTTGATCGTAGGTCCAGAAACTGCATGTGATTCAAGTCCATTTAGGACTAGTAAACAAACGCTAGCTCACCTTACAAGAAACACACTCTGCTTTTGAGAAAAGAGCACTCTTCTACACTACAGTGTTGCCTATTGGGTCCGAACAGAGAGCTAGCTCAAAACAAAAGAACTGTGCTTCCTACACTCACGGGCCATATCTAGTACAACTCTGCTTAGGAAACATACAAGAACAGTAGCTCCTCTTCAGTCCAATACACTGTACTTTCTGGGAACAGACGCGAAAGCTATTTGCCTTGTGTAGGGCAATGGGAGTGCAATGGTGACTCTTCATACCAGAAAACAACTCTTGCTCGTAAGAATAGAAACTACATGGGATTCAACTCCATTTACGATTGGGAAACAAACGCTAGCTCACCTTACAAGAAACACACTCTGCTTTTGAGAAAAGAGCACTCTTCTACTCTACTGTGTTTCCTATGGGGTCCGAACAGTGAGCTTGCTCAGAACAAAAGAACTGTGCTTCCTTCACACACGGGCCATATCTAGTTCAACTCTGCTTGGGAAACTGACAAGAACAGTAGCTCCTCTTCAGTCCAATACACTGTACTTCCTGGGAACAGACGCGAGTGCTATTTGCACTGTGTATGGCAATGAAAGCGCAATAGTGACTTTCCTTACCAGAAAAAACTCTTGCTCGTAGGACCAGAAACTGCATGTGATTCAACGCCATTTAGGACTGGGAAACAAACGCTAGCTCGCCTTACAAGAAACACACTCTACTTTTGAGAAAAGAGCACTCTTCTACTATACTGTGTTTCCTATGGGGTCCTAACAGTGAGCTTGCTCAGAACAAAAGAACTGTGCTTCCTAGACACACAAGGGCCATATCTAGTTCAATTCTGCTTAGGAAACTAACAACTACAGTAGATCCTCTTCAGTCCAATACACTGTACTTGCTGGGAACAGACGCCAGTGCTATTTGCCCTGTGAATGACAATGGGAGCGCAATAGTGACTCTTCTTACCAGAAAACAACTCTTGCTCGTAGGACCAGAAACTGCATGTGATTCAACTCCCTTTAGGACTGGGAAAAAACGCTAGCTCACCTTACAAGAAACAAACTCTGCTTTTGAGAAAAGAGCACTCTTCTACTCTACTGTGTTTCCTATAGTGCCAGAATTGTGAGCTGGCTCAGAACAAAAGAACTGTGCTTCCTACACACACAGCCATATCTAGTTCAATTCTGCCTAGGAAACTGACAAGAACAGTAGATCCTCCAAAGTACAATACACTGTACATGCTGGGAACAGACGCAAGTGCTATTTGCCCTGTGTATGACAATGGGAGCGCAATAGTGACTCTTTTGCCAGAAAACAACTCTTGCTCGTAAGACCAGATACTGCATGTGATCAACTCCATTTAGGACTGGGAAAGGAACGCTAGCTTGCCTTACAGGAAACACACTCTGCTTTTGAGTAAAGAGTACTCTTCTATTCTACTGTGTTTTCTATGGGGTCCGAACAGTTAGCTTGCTCAGAGCAAAAGAACTGAGCTTCCTATACACACGGGCATATCTTGTTCAACTTTGCTTAGGAAACTGACAAGAACAGTAGCTCCGCTTCAGTCCAATACACTGTACTTGCTGGGAACAGACGCGAGTGCTATTTGCACTGTGTATGGCAATGGGAGAGTAATAGTGACTCTTCTTACCAGGAAACAACTCTTGCTCATAGGACCAGAAACTGCTTGTGATTAAACTCCATTTAGGACTGGGAAACAAACGCTAGCTCGCCTTACAAGAAACACACTCTGCTTTTGAGAAAAGAGCACTCTTCTACTCCACTGTGTTTCCTATGGGGTCCGAACAGTGAGCTTGCTCAGAACAAAAGAACTGTGCTTCCTACACACACGGGCCATATCTAGTTACACTCTGCTTAGGAAACTCACGAGAACAGTAGCTCCTCTTCAAAACAATACACTGTACTTGCTGGGAACAGACGTGAGTGCTATTTGCACTCAATGGCAATAGGAGCACAATAGTGACTTTCCTTACCAGAAAACAACCCTTGCTCGTAGAAACAAAAACTGCATGTGTCTCAACTCCATTTAGGACTTGGAAACAAACGCTATCTCACCTTACAAGAAACAAACTCTGCTTTTAAGAAAGAAGCACTCTTCTACACTACTGTGTTTCCTATAGGGCCAGATCTGTGAGCTTGCTCAGAACAAAAGAACTGTGCTTCCTACACACACGGGCCATGTCTAGCTCAATTCTGCTTAGGAAACTGACAAGAACACTAGATCCTCTTCAGTCGAATACACTGTACTTGCTGGGAACAGATGCGAGTGCTATTTGCACTGTGAAGGGAAATGGGAGCGCAATAGTGACTTTCCTTACCAGAAAACAACTCTTGCTGGTAGGAACAGAAACTGCATGGGATTCAACTCCATTTAGGACTGGGAAACAAACCTTAGCTCGCCTTACAAGAAACACACTCTGCTTTTGAGAAAAGAGCACTCTTCTACTCTACTGTGTTTCCTATAGGGCCAGAACAGTGAGCTTGCTCAGAACAAAAGAACTGTGCTTCCTACACACACGGGCCATATCTAGTTCAACTCTGCTTAGCAAACTGACAAGGACAGTCGCTCCTGTTCAGTCCAATACACTATAAATGCTGGGAACAGTCGCCAGTGCTATTTGCCCTGTGTATGACAATGGGAACGCAATAGTGACTCTTCTTTCTTGAAAACAACTCTTGCTTGTAGTTCCAAAAACTTCATGTGATTCAACTCCTTTTAGAACTGGGAAAAAAAAGCTAGCTTGCCTTACAAGAAACACACTCTGCTTTTGAGAAAAGAGCACTCTTCTACTCTACTGTGTTTACTATAGGGCCAGAAGAGTGAGCTTGCTAAGAACAAAAGAACTGTGCTTCCTACACACAGGGCCATATCTAGTTCAATTCTGGTTAGGAAACTGACAAGAACAGTAGATCCTCTTCAGTCCAATACACTGTACTTCCTGGGAACAGACACCAGTGCTATTTGTCCTTTGTATGACAATGGGAGCGCAATAGTGACTCTTCTTTGTAGAAAACAACTGTTGCTCGTAGGACCAGAAACTGCATGTGATTCAACTCCATTTAGTACTAGGAAACAAACGCTAGCTCACCTTACATGAAACACACTCTGCTTTTGAGAAAAGAGCACTCTTCTACACTCCAGTGTTGCCAATGGGGTCCGAACAGTGAGCTAGCGCAGTACAAAAGAACTGTGCTTCCTACACTCACGGGCCATATCTAGTACAACTCTGCTTAGGAAACATACAAGAACAGTAGCTCCTCTTCAGTCCAATACACTGTACTTGCTGGGAACAGACGCGACTGCTATTTGCACTATGTATAGCAATGGGAGCGCAATGGTGACTCCTCATACCAGAAAACAACTCTTGCTCGTAGGACCAAAAACTGCATGTTATTCAACTCCATTTACGACTAGGAAACAAACACTAGCTCGCCTTACAAGAAACACACTCTGCTTTTGAGAAAATAGCACTCTTCTTCTCTGCACTGTTTCCTATGTGGTCCGAACAGTGAGCTTGCTCAGAACAAATGAATTTTGCTTCCTACGTACACGGGCCATATTTAGTTCAACTCTCCTTAGGAAACTGACAAGAACAGTAGCTCCTCTTCAGTCCAATACACTGTACTTGCTGGGAACAGATGCGACTGCTATTTGCACTGTCTACGTCAATGGGAGCGCAATAGTGACTTTCCGTTCAAGAAAACAACTCTTGCTCATAGGAACAGAAACTGCATGGGATTCAACTCCATTTAGGACTGGGAAACAAACCCTAGCTCGCCTTACAAGAAACACACTCTGCTTTTGCGAAAAGAGCACTCTTCTACTCTACTGTGTTTCCTATAGGGCCAGAACGGTGAGTTTCCTCAGAACAAAAGAACTGTGCGTCCTACACACACAGGCCATATCTAGTTGAACTCTGATTAACAAACGACAAGGACAGTTGCTCCTGTTCAGTCCAATACACTATAAATGCTGGGAACAGTCTCCAGTGCTATTTGCCCTGTGTATGACAATGGGAGCGCAATAGTGACTCTTCTTTCTAGAAAAAAACTCTTGCTTGTAGGACCAAAAACTACAGGTGATTCAACTCCTTTTAGGACTGGGAAACAAACGCTAGCTCGCCTTACAAGAAACACACTCTGCTTTTCAGAAAAGAGACTCTTCTACTCTACTGTGTTTCCTATGAGGTCCGAACAGAGAGCTTGCTCAGAACAAAAGAACTGTGCTTCCTGCACACACGGGTCATATCTAGTTCAACTCTGCTTAGCAAACTGACAAGGACAGTAGCTCCACTTCAGTCCAATACACTGTAAATGCTGGGAACGGTCGCCAGTGCTATTTGCACTGTGTATGTCAATGGGAGCGCAATAGTGACTCTTCTTTCTAGAAAACAACTCTTGCTCGTAGGACGAGAAACTGTATGTGATTCAACTCCATTTAGGACTGGGAAACAAACGCTAGCTCACCTTACAAGAAACACACTCTGCTTTTGAGAAAAGAGCACTCTTCTACTCTACTGTGTTGCCTAAGGGGTCCGAACAGTGAGCTTGCTCATAATAAAAGAACTGTGCCTCCTACACTCACGGGCCATATCCAGTACAACTCTGCTTAGGAAACTTACAAGAACAGTAGCTCCTCCTCAGTCCAATACACGGTACTTCCTGGGAACAGACGCGAGTGCTATTTGCACTGTGTATAGAAATGGGAGCGCAATAGTGACTCTTCTTACCAGAAAACAACTCTTGCTCGTACAAACAGAAACTACATGAGATTCAACTCCATTTAGGACTGGGAAAAAAACGCTAGCTCGCCTTACAAGAAACACACTCTGCTTTTGAGAAAAGAGCACTCTTCTACTCTACTGTGTTTCCTATGGGGTCCTAACAGTGAGCTTGCTCAGAGCAAATGAACTGTGATTCCTACACAAACGGGCCATATCTAGTTCAACTCTGATTAGGAAACTGACAAGAACAGTAGCTCCTCTTCAGTCCAATACACTGTACTTGCTGGGAAAAGACGCGAGTGCTAATTTCACTGTGTATGGCATTGGGAGCACAAGAGTGACTTTCCTTACCAGAAAACAACTCTTGTGCATAGGACCAAAAACTGCATGTGTTTCAACTCCATTAAGGACTGGGAAACAAACGCTAGCTTGTCTTACAAGAAACACACTCTGCTTTTGAGAAAAGAGCACTCTTCTACTCTACTCTGTTTACTATAGGGCCAGAAGAGTGAGCTTGCTCAGAACAAAAGAACTGTGCTTCCTACACACACAGCCATATCTAGTTCAATTCTGGTTAGGAAACTGATAAGAACAGTAGATCCTCTTCAGTCCAATACACTGTACTTGCTGGGAACAGACGCCAGTGCTATTTGTCCTTTGTACGACAATGGGAGCGCAATAGTGACTCTTCTTTCTAGAAAACAACTCTTGCTCATAGGACCAGAAACTGCATGTGATTAAACTCCATTTAGGACTAGGAAACAAACGCTAGCTCACCTTACAAGAAACACACTCTGCTTTTGAGAAAAGAGCACTCATCTACACTACAGTGTTGCCTATGGGGTCCGAACAGTGAGCTAGCTCAGAACAAAAGAACTGTGCTTCCAACACTCACGGGCCATATCTAGTACAACTCTGCTTAGGAAACACACAAGAACAGTAGCTCCTCTTCAGTCCAATACACTGTACTTGCTGGGAACAGACGCGAGTGCTATTTGCACTTTGTATAGCAACGGGAGCGCAATGGTGACTCTTCATACCAGAAAACAACTCTTGCTAGTAGGAATAGAAACTACATGCGATTCAACTCCATTTACGACTGGGAAACAAACGCTAGATCGCCTTACAAGAAACACACTCTGCTTTTGAGAAAAGGGCACTCTCCTACTCTACTGTTTTTCCTATGGGGTCCGAACAGTGAGCTTGCTCAGAACAAAAGAACTGTGCTTCCTACACACACGGGCCATATCTAGTTCAACTCTGCTTGGGAAACTGACAAGAACAGTAGCTTCTCTTCAGTCCAATACACTGTACTTGCTGGGAACAGGAGCGAGTGCTATTTGCACTGTGTATGGCAATGGGAGCGCAATAGTGATTCCTTACCAGAAAACAACTCTTGCTTGTAGGACCAGAAACTGCATGTGATTCAACTCCATTTCTGACTGGGAAACAAACACTAGCTCGCCTTACAAGAAACACACTCTGCTTTTGAGAAAAGAGCACTTTTCTACTCTACACTGTTTCCTATGGGGTCCGAACAGTGAGCTTGCTCAGAACAAATGAATTTTGCTTCCTACGTACACCGGCCATATCTAGTTCAACTCTGCTTAGGAAACTGACAAGAACAGAAGCTTCTCTTCAGTCCAATACACTGTACTTGGTGGGAAGAGACGAGAGTGCTATTTGCACTGTATATGTCAATGGGAGCGCAATAGTGACTTTCCTTGCCAGAAAACAACTCTTGCTCGTAAACCAAAAACTGCATGTGATTCAACTCCATTTAGGACTGGTTAACAAACGCTAGCTCGCCTTACAAGAAACACACTCTGCTTTTGAGAAAAGAGCACTCTTCTACTCTACTGTGTTTCCTATAGGGCCAGAAGAGTGAGCTTGCGCAGAATAAAGGAACTGTGATTCCTACACACACGGGCCATATCGAGTTCAACTCTGCTTAGGAAACTGACAAGAACAGTCGCTCCTGTTCAGTCCAATACACTGTAAATGCTGGGAACAGTCGCCAGTGCTATTTGCCCTGTGTATGACAATGAGAGCGCAATAGTGACTCTTCTTTCTAGAAAACAACTCTTGCTTGTAGGACCAAAAACTGCATGTGATTCAACTCCTTTTAGTACTGGGAAACAAACTCTAGCTTGCCTTACAAAAAACACACTCTGCTTTTCAGAAAAGAGACTCTTCTACTCTACTGTGTTTCCTATGGGGTCTGAACAGTGAGCTTGCTCAGAACAAAAGAACTGTGCTTCCTGCACACACGGGCCATATCTAGTTCAACTCTGCTTAGGAAACTGACAAGGACAGTAGATCCTCTTCAGTCTAATACACTGTACTTGCTGGGAACAGACGCGAGTGCTATTTGCACTGTGTATTGCAATGGGAGCACAATAGTGACTCTTCTTACCAGAAAACAACTCTTGCTCGTAGGACAAGAAACTGCATGTGATTCAACTCCATTTAGGACTGGGAAACAAACGCTAGCTCGCCTTACAAGAAACACACTCTGCTTTTGAGAAAAGAGCACTCTTCTACTCTACTGTGTTTACTATAGGGCCAGAAGAGTGAGCTTGCTCAGAACAAAAGAACTGTGCTTCCTACACACACGGACATATCTTGTTCAATTCTGGTTAGGAAACTGATAAGAACAGTAGATCCTCTTCAGTCCAATACACTGTACTTGCAGGGAACAGACGCCAGTGCTATTTGTCCTTTGTATGACAATGGGAGCGCAATAGTGTCTCTTCTTTCTAGAAAACAACTCTTGCTCATAGGACCAGAAACTGCATGTGATTCAACTCCATTTAGGACTAGGAAACAAACACTAGCTCACCTTACAAGAAACACACTCTGCTTTTGAGAAAAGAGCCCTCTTCTACACTACAGTGTTGCCTATGGGGTCCGAACAGTGAGCTAGCTCAGAACAAAAGAACTGTGCTTCCTACACTCACGGGCCATATCTAGTACAACTCTGCTTTGGAAACATACAAGAACAGTAGCTCCTCTTCAGTCCAATACACTGTACTTGCTGGGAACAGACGCGAGTGCTATTTGCACTGTGTACAGCAATGGGAGCACAATGGTGACTCTTCATATCAGAAAACAACTATTGCTCGTAGGAATAGAAACTACATGGGATTCAACTCCATTTATGACTGGGAAACAAACCCTAGATCGCCTTACAAGAAACACACTCTGCTTTTGAGAAAAGGGCACTCTTCTACTCTACTGTGTTTCCTATGGGGTCCGAACAGTGAGCTTGCTCAGAACAAAAGAACTGTGCTTCCTACACACACGGGCCATATCTAGTTCAACTCTGCTTGGGAAACTGACAAGAACAGTAGCTCCTCTTCAGTCCAATACACTGTACTTGCTGGGAACAGACGCGAGTGCTATTTGCACTGTGTATGGGAATGGGAGCGCAATAGTGACTTTCCTTACGAGAAAACAACTCTTGCTCGTAGGACCAGAAACTGCATGTGATTCAACTCCATTTAGGACTGGTTAACAAACGCTAGCTCGCCTTACAAGAAACACACTCTGCTTTTGAGAAAAGAGCACTCTTCTACTATACCGTGTTTCCAATTGGGTCCTAAAAGTGAGCTTGCTCCGAACAAAAGAACTGTGCTTCCTACACAAAAGGCCATATCTAGTTCAATTCTGCTTAGGAAACTAACAACTACAGTAGATCCTCTTCAGTCCAATACACTGTACTTGCTGGGAACAGACGCCAGTGCTATTTGCCCTGTGTATGACAAAGGGAGCGCAATAGTGACTCTTCTTATCAGAAAACAACTCTTGCTCGTAGGACCAGAAACTGCATGTGAGTCAACTCCCTTTAGGACTGGGAATAAAACGCTAGCTCGCCTTACAAGAAACAAACTCTGTTTTTGAGAAAAGACACTCTTCTACTCTACTGTGTTTCCTATAGCGCCAGAACAGTGAGCTGGCTCAGAACAAAAGAACTGTGCTTCCTACACACACGGGACATATCTAGTTATACTCTGCTTTGGAAACTCACGAGAACAGTAGCTACTCTTCAAAACAATACACTGTACTTGCTGGGAACAGATGTGAGTGCTATTTGCACTCTATATGGCAATAGGAGCACAATAGTGACTTTCCTTACCAGAAAACAACTCTTGCTCGTAGGATCAAAAACTGCATGTGTCTCAACTCCACTTAGGACTGGGAAACAAACGCTATCTCACCTTACAAGAAACACACTCTGCTTTTGATAAAGGAGCACTCTTCTTCTCTACTGTGTTTCCTATAGGGGCAGAAGAGTGAGCTTTTTCAGAACAAAAGAACTGTGCTTCCTACACACACGGGCCATGTCTAGTTCAATTCTGCTTAGGAAACAGACAAGAACACTAGATCCTCTTCAGTTGAATACACTGTACATGGTGCTAACAGACGCTAGTGCTATTTGCCCTGTGTATGACAATGGGAGCACAATAGTGACTCTTCTTATCAGAAAACAACTCTTGCTCATAGGACCAGAAACTGCATGTGATTCAACTCCATTTAGGACTGGGAAACAAACGCTAGCTCACCTTATAGAAACACACTCTGCTTTTGAGAAAAGAGCACTCTTCTACACTACAGTGTTGCCTATGGGTTCCGAACAGTGAGCTAGCTCAGAACAAAAGAACTGTGCTTCCTACACTCACGGGCCATATCTAGTACAACTCTGCTTAGGAAACATACAAGAACAGTAGCTCCTCTTCAGTCCAATACACTGTACTTGCTGGGAACAGACACGAGTGCTATTTGCACTGTGTATAGCAATGGGAGCGCAACGGTGACTCTTCATACCAGAAAACAACTCTTGCTCGTAGGAATAGAAACTACATGGGATTCAACTCCATTTATGACTGGGAAACAAACGCTAGATTGCCTTACAAGAAACACACTCTGCTTTTGAGAAAAGGGCACTCTTCTACTCTACTGTGTTTCCTATGGGGTCCGAACAGTGAGCTAGCTCAGAACAAAATAACTGTGCTTCCTACACACACGGGCCATATCTAGTTCAACTCTGCTTGGGAAACTGACAAGAACAGTAGCTCCTCTTCAGTCCAATACACTGTACTTGCTGGGAACAGACGCGAGTGCTATTTGCACTGTGTATGGCAATGGGAGAATAATAGTGACTCTTCTTACCAGGAAACAACTCTTGCTCGTAGGACCAGAAACTGCATGTGATTAAACTCCATTTAGGACTGGGAAACAAACTCTAGCTCGCCTTACAAGAAACACACTCTGCTTTTGAGAAAAGAGCACTCTTCTACTCTACTTTTTTTCCTATGGGGTCTGAACAGTGAGCTTGCTCAGAACAAAAGAACTGTGCTTCCTACATACACGGGCCATATCCAGTTCAACTCAGCTTGGGAAACTGACAAGATCAGTAGCTCCTCTTCAGTCCAATACACTGTACTTGCTGGGAACAGACGCGAGTGCTCTTTGCACTGTGTATTGCAATGGGAGCGCAATAGTGACTCTTATTACCAGAAAACAACTCTTGCTCGTAGGAACAGAAACCGCATGGGATTCAACTCCATTTCTGACTGGGAAACAAACCATAGCTCGCCTTACAAGAAACAAACTATGCTTTTGAGAAAAGAGTACTGTTCTACTCTACTGTGTTTCCAATAGGGCAAAACAGTGAGCTTGCTCAAAACAAAAGAAGTGTGCTTCCTACAACACGGGCCATATCTAGTTCAACTCTGCTTAGCAAACTGACAAGGACAGTAGCTCCACTTCAGTCCAATACACTGTAAATGCTGGGAACGGTCGCCAGTGCTATTTGCACTGTGTATGACAATGGAAGCACAATAGTGACTCTTCTTTCTAGAAAACAACTCTTACTCGTAGGACCAGAAACTGTATGTGATTCAACTCCATTTAGGACTGGGAAACAAACGCTAGCTCGCCTTACAAGAAACACACTTTGCTTTTGACAAAAGAGCACTCTTCTACTCTACTGTGTTGCCTATGGGGTCCGAACAGTGAGCTTGCTCATAACAAAAGAACTGTGCCTCCTACATTCACGGGCCATATCTAGTACAACTCTGCTTAGGAAACTTACAAGAACAGTAGCTCCTCTTCAGTCCAATACACGGTACTTCCTGGGAACAGACGCAAGTGCTATTTGCACTGTGTATATCAATGGGAGCTCAATAGTGACTCTTCTTACCAGAAAACAACTCTTGTTCGTAGGAACAGATACTACATGGGATTCAACTCTATTTAGGACTGGGAAAAAAACGCTAGCTTGCCTTACAAGAAACACACTCTGCTTTTGAGAAAAGAACACTCTTCTACTCTACTGTGTTTCCTATGGGGTCCGAACAGTGAGCTTGCTCAGAACAAAAGAACTGTGCTTCCTACACACAAGGCCATATCTAGATCAATTCTGCTTAGGAAACTGACAAGAACAGTAGCTCCTCTTCAGTCCAATACACTTTCATGCTGGGGACAGACGTGAGTGCTATTTGCCCTGTGTATGACAATGGGAGCGCAATAGTGACTCTTCTTACCAGAAAACAACTCTTGCTTGTAGGACCAGAAACTGCATGGGATTCAACTCCATTTAAGACTTGGAAACAAACGCTAGCTTGCCTTACAAGAAACACACTCTGCTTTTGAGAAAAGAGCACTCTTCTACTCTACTGTTTTTCATATGGGACCAGAACAGTGAGCTTGCTCAGAACAAAAGAACTGTGCTTCCTACACACACTGGCCATATCCAGTTCAACTCTGCTTAGGAAACTGACAAGAACAGTAGCTCCTCTTCAGACCAATACACTGTACTTGCTGGGAACAGGAGCGAGTGCTATTTGCACTGTGTATGGCAATGGGAGCGCAATAGTGATTCCTTATCAGAAAACAACTCTTGCTTGTAGGACCAGAAACTGCATGTGATTCAACTCCATTTCTGACTGGGAAACAAACACTAGCTCGCCTTACAAGAAACACACTCTGCTTTTGAGAAAAGAGCACTTTTCTACTCTACACTGTTTCCTATGGGGTCCGAACAGTGAGCTTGCTCAGAACAAATGAATTTTGCTTCCTACGTACACCGGCCATATCTAGTTCAACTCTGCTTAGGAAACTGACAAGAACAGAAGCTTCTCTTCAGTCCAATACACTGTACTTGGTGGGAAGAGACGAGAGTGCTATTTGCACTTTATATGTCAATGGGAGCGCAATAGTGACTTTCCTTGCCAGAAAACAACTCTTGCTCGTAAACCAAAAACTGCATGTGATTCAACTCCATTTAGGACTGGTTAACAAACGCTAGCTCGCCTTACAAGAAACACACTCTGCTTTTGAGAAAAGAGCTCTCTTCTACTCTACTGTGTTTCCTGTAGGGCCAGAAGAGTGAGCTTGCTCAGAATAAAGGAACTGTGATTCCTACACACACGGGCCATATCGAGTTCAACTCTGCTTAGGAAACTGACAAGAACAGTCGCTCCTGTTCAGTCCAATACACTGTAAATGCTGGGAACAGTCGCCAGTGCTATTTGCCCTGTGTATGACAATGAGAGCGCAATAGTGACTCTTCTTTCTAGAAAACAACTCTTGCTTGTAGGACCAAAAACTGCATGTGATTCAACTCCTTTTAGGACTGGGAAACAAACGCTAGCTCGCCTTACAAGAAACACACTCTGCTTTTGAGAAAAGAGCACTCTTCTACTCTACTGTGTTTACTATAGGGCCAGAAGAGTGAGCTTGCTCAGAACAAAAGAACTGTGCTTCCTACACACACGGACATATCTTGTTCAATTCTGGTTAGGAAACTGATAAGAACAGTAGATCCTCTTCAGTCCAATACACTGTACTTGCAGGGAACAGACGCCAGTGCTATTTGTCCTTTGTATGACAATGGGAGCGCAATAGTGTCTCTTCTTTCTAGAAAACAACTCTTGCTCATAGGACCAGAAACTGCATGTGATTCAACTCCATTTAGGACTAGGAAACAAACACTAGCTCACCTTACAAGAAACACACTCTGCTTTTGAGAAAAGAGCCCTCTTCTACACTACAGTGTTGCCTATGGGGTCCGAACAGTGAGCTAGCTCAGAACAAAAGAACTGTGCTTCCTACACTCACGGGCCATATCTAGTACAACTCTGCTTTGGAAACATACAAGAACAGTAGCTCCTCTTCAGTCCAATACACTGTACTTGCTGGGAACAGACGCGAGTGCTATTTGCACTGTGTACAGCAATGGGAGCACAATGGTGACTCTTCATATCAGAAAACAACTATTGCTCGTAGGAATAGAAACTACATGGGATTCAACTCCATTTATGACTGGGAAACAAACCCTAGATCGCCTTACAAGAAACACACTCTGCTTTTGAGAAAAGGGCACTCTTCTACTCTACTGTGTTTCCTATGGGGTCCGAACAGTGAGCTTGCTCAGAACAAAAGAACTGTGCTTCCTACACACGGGCCATATCTAGTTCAACTCTGCTTGGGAAACTGACAAGAACAGTAGCTCCTCTTCAGTCCAATACACTGTACTTGATGGGAACAGACGCGAGTGCTATTTGCACTGTGTATGGGAATGGGAGCACAATAGTGACTTTCCTTACGAGAAAACAACTCTTGCTCGTAGGACCAGAAACTGCATGTGATTCAACTCCATTTAGGACTGGGAAACAAATGGTAGCTCGCCTTACAAGAAACACACTCTGCCTTTGAGAAAAGAGCACTCTTCTCCTCTACTTTTTTTCCTATGGGGTCTGAACAGTGAGCTTGCTCAGAACAAAAGAACTGTGCTTCCTACATACACGGGCCATATCCAGTTCAACTCTGCTTAGGAAACTGACAAGATCAGTACTCCTCTTCAGTCCAATACACTGTACTTGCTGGGAACAGACGCGAGTGCTATTTGCACTGTCTACGGCAATGGGAGCGCAATAGTGACTTTCCTTACCAGAAAACAACTCTTGCTCGTAGGAACAGAAACTGCATGGGATTCAACTCCATTTAATACTGGGAAACAAACGCTAGATCGCCTTACAAGAAACACACTCTGCTTTTGAGAAAAGGGCACTCTTCTACTCTACTGTGTTTCCTATGGGGTCCGAACAGTGAGCTTGCTCAGAACAAAAGAACTGTGCTTCACACACACGGGCCATATCTAGTTCAACTCTGCTTAGGAAACTGACAAGAAGGTAGCTCCTCTTCTGTCCAATACACTGTACTTGCTGGGAACAGACGCCAGTGCTATTTGCACTGTGTATGGCATTTGGAGCACAATAGGGACTCTTCTTACCAGAAAACAACTCTTGCTCATAGGACCAAAAACTGCATGTGACTCAACTCCGTTTAAGACTGGGAAACAAACGCGAGCTCGCCTTACAAGAAACACACTCTGCTTCAGAGAAAAGAGCACTCTTCTACTCTACTCTGTTTCCTATAGGGCCAGAAGAGTGAGCTTGCTCAGAACATAATAACTGTGCTTCCTAAACACACGGGCCATATCTAGTTCAACTCTGTTTAGGAAACTGACAAGAACAGTAGCTCCTCTTCAGTCCGATACACTGTACTTGTTGGGAAAAGACGCGATTGCTATTTGCACTGTGTATGGCAAAGGGAGTGCAATAGTGACTTTCCTTACCAGAAAACAACTCTTGCTCGTAGGACCAGAAACTGCATGTGTTTCAACTCCACTTAGGAATGGGAAACAAACGCTAGCTTGCCTTACAAAAAACACACTCTGCTTTTGAGAAAAGAGCACTCTTCTACTCTACTGTGTTTCCTATGGGCTCGAAATGTGAGCTTGCTCAGAACAAAAGAACTGTGCTTCCTACACACACGGCCATATCTAGTTCAATTCTGCTTAGGAACCTGACAAGAGCAGTAGATCCTCTTCAGTCCAATACACTGTACTTGCTGGGAACAGACGCCAGTGCTATTTGTCCTGTGGAAGGCAATGGCAGCACAATAGTGACTATTCTTACCATAAAACAACTCTTGCTCGTAGGACCAGAAACTGCATGTGATTCAACTCCATTTAGGAATAGGAAACAAATGCTAGCTCGCCTTACATGAAACACACTCTGCTTTTGAGAAAAGAGCAGTCTTCTACTCTACTGTGTTTCCTAAGGGGTCCGAAAAGTGAGCTTGTTCAGAACAAAAGAACTTTGCTTCCTACACACACGGGCCATATCTAGTTCAACTCTGCTTAGGAAACTGATAAGAACAGTAGCTCCTCTTCAGTCCAATACACTGTACTTGATGGGAACAGACGCATGTGATATTTGCACTGTGTATGGCAATGAGAGCACAATAGTGACTTTCCTTACCAGAAAACAACTCTTGCTCGTAGGACCAGAAACTGAATGTGATTCAACGCCATTTAGGAATAGGAAACAAATGCAAGCTCGCCTTACATGAAACACACTCTGCTTTTGGGAAAAGAGCACTCTTCTACTCTACGGTGTTTCCTATGGGGTCCAAACAGTGAGCTTGCTCAGAACAAAAGAAATATGCTTCCTACACACACGGGCCATATATAGTTCAACTCTGCTTAGGAAACTCACAAGAACAGTAGATCCTCTTCAGTCCAATACACTGTACTTGCTGGGAACAGACGGGAGTGCTATTTGCACTGTGTATGGCAATGAGAGTGCAATAGTGACTTTCCTTACCAGAAAACAACTCTTGCTCATAGGACCAAAAACTGCATGTGACTCAACTCCATTTAGGACTGGGAAACAAATGCGAGCTCGCCTTACAAAAACACACTCTGCTTTTGGGAAAAGAGCACTCTTCTACTCTATGGTGTTTCCTATGGGGTCCAAACAGTGAGGTTGCTCAGAACAAAAGAAATGTACTTCCTACACACATGGACCATATCTAGTTCAACTCTGCTTAGGAAACTGACAAGAACAGTAGCTCCTATTCAGCCTAATACACTGTACTTGCTGGGAACAGACGGGAGTGCTATTTGCACTGTGTATGGCATTTGGAGCACAATAGTGACTCTTCTTACCAGAAAACAACTCTTGCTCGTAGGACCAAAAACTGCATGTGACTCAACTCCATTTAAGACTGGGAAACAAATGTGAGCTCGCCTTACAAGAAACACACTCTGCTTTAGAGAAAAGAGCACTCTTCTACTCTACTGTGTTTCCTATAGGGCCAGAACAGTGAGCTTGCTCAGAACACAATAACTGTGCTTCCTACACACACGGGCCTTATCTAGTTCAACTCTGCTTAGGAAACTGAGAAGAACAGTAGCTCCTCTTCAGTCCAATACACTGTACTTGTTGGGAACAGACGGGAGTGCTATTTGCACTGTGTATGGCAATGGGAGCACAATAGTGACTTTCCTTACCAGAAAACAACTCTTGCTCGTAGGACAAGAAACGGCATGGGATTCAACTCCATTTAGGACTGGGAAACAAACACTAGCTCGCCTTACAAGAAACACACTCTGCTTTAGAGAAAAGAGCACTCTTCTACTCTACTGTTTTTCCTATGGGGTCCAAACAGTGAGCTTGCTCAGAACAAAAGAACTGTGCTTCCTACACACACGGACCATATGTAGTTCAACTCTGCTTAGGAAACTGACAAGAACAGAAGCTCCTCTTCTGTCCAATACACTGTACTTGCTGAAAACAGAGGCATGTGCTATTTGCACTGTGTATGGCAATGAGAGCACAATAGTGACTTTCCTTACCAGAAAACAACTCTTGCTCGTAGGACCAGAAACTGCATGTGATTCAACGCCATTTAGAACTGGGAAACAAATGCGAGCTCGCCTTACAAGAAACACACTCTGCTTTAGAGAAAAGAGCACTCTTCTACTCTACTGTGTTTCCTATGGGGTCAGAACAGTAAGCTTGCTCAGAACATAATAACTGTGCTTCCTACACACATGGACCATATCTAGTTCAACTCTGCTTAGGAAACTGACAAGAAACAGTAGCTCCTATTCAGTCCAATACACTGTACTTGCTGGGAACAGACGGGAGTGCTATTTGCACTGTGTATGGCATTTGGAGCACAACAGTGACTCTTCTTACCAGAAATCAACTCTTGCTCGTAGGACCAAAAACTGCATGTGACTCAACTCCATTTAAGACTGGGAAACAAACGCGAGCTCGCCTTACAAGAAACACACTCTGCTTTAGAGAAAAGAGCACTCTTCTACTCTACTGTGTTTCCTATAGGGCCAGAACAGTGAGCTTGCTCAGAACATAATAACTGTGCTTCCTAAACACAATGGCCATATCTAGTTCAAGTCTGCACAGGAAACTGACAAGAGCAGTATATCCTCTTCAGTCCAATGCACTGTACTTGTTGGGAAAAGACGCGATTGCTATTTGCACTGTGTATGGCAAAGGGAGTGCAATAGTGACTTTCCTTACCAGAAAACAACTCTTGCTCGTGGACCAGAAACTGCATGTGATTCAAATCCATTTAGGACTGGGGAACAAACGCTAGCTTGCCTTACAAAAAACACACACTGCTTTTGAGAAAAGAGCACTCTTCTCCTCTACTGTGTTTCCTATAGGGCCAGAATATTGAGCTTGCTCAGAACAAAAGAACGGTGCTTCCCACACACGGGCCATATCTAGTTCAACTCTGCTTAGGAAACTGACAAGAACAGTAGCTCCTCTTCAGTCCGATACAACTTACTTGCTGGGAACAGACACGAGTGCTATTTGCACTGTGTGTGGCAATGGGAGCGCAATAGTGACTTTCTTCACCAGAAAACAACTCTTGCTCATAGGACCAGAAACTGCATGTGATTCAACTCCATTTAGGACTGGGAAACAAACGCTAGCTCTTCTTACAAGAAACACACTCTGCTTTAGAGAAAAGTACACTCTTCTATTCTACTGTGTTTCCTAAGGTGTCCAAACAGTGAGCTTGCTCAGAACAAAAGAACTGTGTTTCCTACACAAACGGTCATATCTAGTTCAATTCTGCTTAGGAACCTGACAAGAATAGTAGATCCTCTTCAGTCCAATACACTGTAATTGCTGAGAACAGACGCCAGTGCTATTTGTCCTGTGTATGGCAATGGCAGCGCAATAGTGACTCTTCTTACCATAAAACAACTCTTGCTCGTAGGACTAGAAACAACATGTAACTCAACTCCATTTAGGACTGGGAAACAAATGCTAGCTCGCCTTACAAGAAACACACTCTGCTTTAGAGAAAAGACCACTCTTCTACTCTACTGTGTATCCTATACGGCCAGAACAGTGAGCTTGCTCAGAACAAAAGAATTGTGCTTCCTACACACGGGTCATATCTAGTTCAACTCTGCTTAGGAAACTGACAAGAACAGTAGTTCCTCTTCAGTCCGATACACTGTACTTGCTGGGAACAGACGCGAGTACTATTTGCACTCTGTATGGCAATGGGAGCACAATAGTGACTTTCCTTACCAGAAAAAAACTCTTGCTCGTAGGACCAGAAACTGCATGTGATTCAACTCCATTTAGGACTCGGAAACAAGCGCTAGCTCGCCTTACAAGAAATACACTCTGCTTTTGAGAAAAGAGAACTCTTCTCCTCTACTGTGTTTCCTACATTGTCCGAACAGTGTGCTTGCTCAGAACAAAAGAACTGTGCTTCCTACACACACGGGCCATATCTAGTTCAACTCTGCTTAGGAAACTGTCAAGAACAGTAGCTCCTCTTCAGTCCAATACACTGTACTTGCTGGGAACAGACGCAGGTGCTATTTGCACTGTGTATGGCAATTGGAGCACAATAGTGACTCGTCTTACCAGAAAACAACTCTTGCTAGTAGGACAAAAAACTGCATGTGACTCAACTCCAGTTAGGACGTGGAAACAAACGCTAGCTCGCCTTCCAAGAAACAAACTCTGCTTTTGAGAAAAGAGCACTCTTCTACTCTACTGTGTTTCCTATGTGTTCCGAACAGTGACCTTGCTCAGAAAAAAAAACTGTGCTTCCTACACACACGGCCATATTTAGTTCAAGTCTGATTAGGAACCTGACAAGAACAGTAGATCCTCTTCAGTCCAATACACTGTACTTGCTGGGAACAGACGCCAGTGCTATTTGTCCTGTGTATGGCAATGGCAGCGCAATAGCGACTCCTCTTACCAGAAAACAACTCTTGCTTGTAAAACCAGGAAATGCATGTGATTCAACTCCATTTAGGACTGGGAAACAACGCTAGCTGTCCTTACAAGAAACACACTCTGCTTTAGAGAAAAGAGCACTCTTCTACTCTACTGTATTTCCTATGGGGTCCAAACAGTGAGCTTGCTCAGAAGAAAAGAACTGTGCTTCCTACACACACGGACCATATCTATTTCAACTCTGCTTAGGAAACTGACAAGAACAGTAGCACCTATTGAGTCCAATACACTGTACTTGCTGGGAACAGATGCGATTGCTTTTTGCACTGTGTATCGCAATGGGAGCTCAATAGTGACTTTCCTTACCAGAAAACAACTCTTGTTCTTAGGACCAGAAACTGCATGTGATTCAACTCCATTTCGGACTAGGAAACAAATGCTAGCTCGCGTTACAAGAAACACACTCTGCTTTAGAGAAAAGAGCACTCTTCTACTCTACTGTGTTTTCTATGGGGTCCAAACAGTGAGCTTGCTCAGAACAAAAGAACTGTGCTTCCTACACACATGGACCATATCTAGTTCAACTCTGCTTAGGAAACTGACAAGAACAGTAGCTCCTATTCAGTCCAATACACTGTACTTGCTGGGAAAAGACGCGAGTGCTATTTGCCTTGTGTAGGCCAATGGGAGCACAATAGTGACTTTCCTTACCAGAAACAACTCTTGTTCGTAGGACCAGAAACTGCATGTGATTCCACTCCATTTAGGACTAGGAAACAAACGCTAGCTTGCCTTACAAAAACACACACTGCTTTATAGAAAAGAGCACAATTCTACTCTACTGTGTTTCCTATAGGGCCAGAACAGTGAGCTTGCTCAGAACAAGAGAACTGTGCTTCCTACACACACGGGCCACATCTAGTTCAACTCTACTTAGGAAACTGACAAGAACAGTAGCTCCTCTTCAGTCTGATACACTGTACTTGCTGGGAACAGACGCGAGAGCTATTTGCACTGTATATGGCAATGGGAGCGCAATAGTGACTTTCCTTACCAGAAAACAACTCTTGCTCATAGGACCAGAAACTGCATGTGATTCAACTCCATTTAGGACTGGGAAACAAATGCTAGCTCGCCTTACATGAAACACACTCTGCTTTTGAGAAAAGAGCACTCTTCTACTCTACTGTGTTTCCTATGGGGTCCGAACAGTGAGCTTGCTCAGAACAAAAAAAATGTGCTTCCTACACACACGGCCATATCTAGTTCAAGTCTGCTTAGGAACCTGACAAGAACAGTAGATCTTCTTCAGTCCAATCCACTGTACTTGCTGCGAACAGACGCCAGTGCTATTTGTCCTGTGTATGGCAATGGCAGCGCAATAGTGACTCTTCTTACCATAAAACAACTCTTGCTCGTAGGACAAGAAACTGCATGTGATTCAACTCCATTTAGGACTGGGAAACAAACGCTTTCTCGCCTTACAAGAAACACACTCTGCTTTAGAGAAAAGAGTACTCTTCTACTCTACTGTGTTTCCTATAGGGCCAGAACAGTGAGCTTGCTCAGAACTAAAGAATTGTGCTTCCTACACACGGGCCATATCTAGTTCAACTCTGCTTAGGAAACTGACAGGAACAGTAGCTCCTCTTAAGTCCGATACACTGTACTTGCTGGGAAGAGACGCGAGTGCTATTTGCACTGTGTATGGCAATAGGAGCGCAATAGTGACTTTCCTTACCTGAAAACAACTCTTGCTCGTAGGACCAGAAACTGCATGTGATTCAACTCCATTTAGGACTGGGAAACAAATGCTAGCTCGCCTTACATGAAACACACTCTGCTTTTGAGAAAAGAGCACTCTTCTACACTACTGTGTTTCCTATGGGGCCAGAACAGTGAGCTTGCTCAGAACAAAAGCATTGTGCTTCCTACACACACGGTCATATCTAGTTCAACTGTGCTTAGGAAACTGACAAGAACAGTAGCTCCTCTTCAGTCCGATACACTGTACTTGCTGGGGACAGACGCGAGTGCTATTTGTACTGTGTATGGCAATGGGAGCGTAATAGTGACTTTCCTTACCTGAAAACAACTCTTGCTCGTAGGACCAGAAACTGCATGTGATTCAACTCCATTTAGGACTGGGAAACAAACGCTAGCTCGCCTTACAAGAAACACACTCTGCTTTTGAAAAAAGAGCACTCTTCTACTCCACTGTGTTTCCTATGGGGTCCAAAGAGTGAGCTTGCTCAGAACAAAAGAACTGTGCTTCCTACGCACACGGGCCATATCTAGTTCAACTCTGCTTAGGAAACTGACAAGAACAGTAGCTCCTATTAAGTCCAATACACTGTACTTGCTGGGAAAAGACGCGAGTGCTATTTGCCTTGTGTAGGGCAATTTGAGCACAATAGTGACTTTCCTTACCAGAAACAACTCTTGTTCGTAGGACCAGAAACTGCATGTGATTCCACTCCATTTAGGACTAGGAAACAAATGCTAGCTCGCCTTACAAAAACACACTCTGCTTTATAGAAAAGAGCACTCTTCTACTCTACTGTGCTTCCTATAGGGCCAGAACAGTGAGCTTGCTCAGAACAAGAGAACTGTGCTTCCTACACACACGGGCCATATCTAGTTCAACTCTACTTAGGAAACTGACAAGAACAGTAGCTCCTCTTCAGTCTGATACACTGTGCTTGCTGGGAACAGACTCGAGAGCTATTTGCACTGTGTATGGCAATGGGAGCGCAATAGTGACTTTCCTTACCAGAAAACAACTCTTGCTCAAAGGACGAGAAACTGCATGGGATTCAACTCCATTTAGGACTGGGAAACAAATGCCAGCTCGCCTTACATTAAACACAGTCTGCTTTTGAGAAAAGAGCAGTCTTCTACTCTACTGTGTTTCCTATGGGGTCCGAACAGTGAGCTTGCTCAGAACAAAAAAAACTGTGCTTCTTACACACAGGGCCATATCTAGTTCAAGTCTGCTTAGGAACCTGACAAGAACAGTAGATCCTCTTCAGTCCAATACACTGAACTTGCTGCGAACAGACTCCAGTGCTATTTGTCCTGTGTTGGCAATGGCAGCACAATAGTGACTCTTCTTACCAGAAAACAACTCTTGCTCGTAGTACCAGAAACTGCATGGATTTCAACTCCATTTAGGACTGGGAATCAAACGCTAGCTTGCCTTACAGGAAACACACTCTGCTTTAGAGAAAAGAGCACTCTTCTACTCTACTGTGTTTCCTATGGGGTCCAAACAGTGAGCTTGCTCAGAAAAAAAGAACTGTGCTTCCTACACACACGGTCATATCTAGTTCAATTCTGCTTAGGAACCTGACAAGAACAGTAGATCCTCTTCAGTCCAATACACTGTACTTGCTGGGAACAGATGCCAATGCTATTTGTCCTGTGTATGGCAATGGCAGCGCAATAGTGACTCTTCTTACCATAAAACAACTATTGTTCGTAGGACTAGAAACTGCATGTAACTCAACTCCATTTAGGACTGGGAAACAAACGCTTTCTCGCCTTACAAGAAACACATTCTGCTTTATAGAAAAGAGCACTCTTCTACTCTACTGTGATTCCTATAGGGCCAGAACAGTGAGCTTGCTCAGAACAAGAGAACTGTGCTTCCTACACACACGGGCCATATCTAGTTCAACTCTACTTAGGAAACTGACAAGAACAGTAGCTCCTATTCAGTCCGATACACTGTACTTGCTGGGAGGAGACGCGAGTTCTATTTGCACTGTGTATGGCAATGGGAGCACAATAGTGACTTTCCTTACCAGAAAACAACTCTTGCTCATAGGACCAGAAACTGCATGTGATTCAAATCCATTTAGGACTGGGAAACAAATGCTAGCTCGCCTTACATGAAACACACTCTGCTTTTGAGAAAAGAGCACTCTTCTACACTACTGTGTTTCCTATGGGGTCCGAACAGTGATCTTGCTCAGAACAAAAGAACTGTGCTTCCTACACACACGGGCCATATCTAGTTCAAGTCTGCTTAGGAAACAGACAAGAACAATAGCTCCTCTTCAGTCCGATACACTGTACTTGGTGGGAACAGACGCGAGTGCCATTTGCACTGTGTATGGCAATGAGAGCGCAATAGTGACTTTCCTTACCAGAAAACAACTCTTGCTCATAGGACCACAAACTGCATGTGATTGAATGCCATTTAGGACTGGGTACCAAATGCTAGCTCACCTTACAAGAAACTCACTCTACTTTTGAGAAAAAAGCACTCTTCTACTCTACTTTGTTAGCTATGGGGTCCGAACAGTGAGCCTGCTCAGAACAAAAAAACTGTGCTTCCTACACACACGGCCATATCTAATTCAAGTCTGCTTAGGAACCTGACAAGAACAGTAGATCCTCTTCAGTCCAATACACTGTACTTGCTGCGAATAGACGCCAGTGCTATTTGTCCTGTGTATGGCAATGGCAGCGCAATAGTGACCCTTCTTACCAGAAAACAACTCTTGTTCGTAGTACCAGAAACTGCATGTGATTCAACTCCATTTAGGAATAGGAAACAAACGCTAGCTCGCCTTACAAGAAACACACTCTGCTTTAGAGAAAAGAGCACTCTTCTACTCTACTGGGTTTCCTATAGGGCCAGAACAGTGAGCTTGCGCAGAACATAAGAACTGTGCTTCCTTCACACACGGGCTATATCTAGTCCAACTGTGCTTAGGAAACTGACAAGAACAGTAGCTCCTCTTCAGTCCGATACACTGTACTTGCTGGGAACAGATAGGAGTGCTATTTGCACTGTGTATGGCAATGGGAGAGCAATAGTGACTTTCCTTACCAGAAAACAACTCTTGCTCATAGGACCAGAAACTGCATCTGATTCAACTCCAGTTAGGACTGGGAAACAAACGCTAGCTCGCCTTACAAGAAACACACTCTGCTTTTGAGAAAAGAGCACTCTTCTACTCTACTGTGTTTCCTATAGGGCCAGAACAGTGAGCTTGCTCAGAACAAAAGCATTGTGCTTCCTACACACACGGTCATATCTAGTTCAACTGTGCTTAGGAAACTGACAAGAACAGTAGCTCCTCTTCAGTCCGATACACTGTACTTGCTGGGGACAGACGCGAGTGCTATTTGTACTGTGTATGGCAATGGGAGCGCAATAGTGACTTTCCTTACCAGAAAACAACTCTTGCTCGTAGGACCAGAAACTGCATGTGATTCAACTCCATTTAGGACTGGGAAACAAACGCTAGCTCGCCTTACAAGAAACACACTCTGCTTTTGAAAAAAGAGCACTCTTGTACTCCACTGTGTTTCCTATGGGGTCCAAAGAGTGAGCTTGCTCAGAAAAAAGAACTGTGCTTCCTACGCACACGGGCCATATCTAGTTCAACTCTGCTTAGGAAACTGACAAGAACAGTAGCTCCTATTAAGTCCAATACACTGTACTTGCTGGGAAAAGACGCGAGTGCTATTTGCCTTGTGTAGGGCAATTTGAGCACAATAGTGACTTTCCTTACCAGAAACAACTATTGTTCGTAGGACCAGAAACTGCATGTGATTCCACTCCATTTAGGACTAGGAAACAAATGCTAGCTCGCCTTACAAAAACACACTCTGCTTTATAGAAAAGAGCACTCTTCTACTCTACTGTGCTTCCTATAGGGCCAGAACAATGAGCTTGCTCAGAACAAGAGAACTGTGCTTCCTACACACACGGGCCATATCTAGTTCAACTCTACTTAGGAAACTGACAAGAACAGTAGCTCCTCTTCAGTCTGATACACTGTACTTGCTGGGAACAGACTCGAGAGCTATTTGCACTGTGTATGGCAATGGGAGCGCAATAGTGACTTTCCTTACCAGAAAACAACTCTTGCTCAAAGACGAGAAACTGCATGGGATTCAACTCCATTTAGGACTGGGAAACAAATGCCAGCTCGCCTTACATGAAACACACTCTGCTTTTGAGAAAAGAGCAGTCTTCTACTCTACTGTGTTTCCTATGGGGTCCGAACAGTGAGCTTGCTCAGAACAAAAAAAACTGTGCTTCTTACACACAGGGCCATATCTAGTTCAAGTCTGCTTAGGAACCTGACAAGAACAGTAGATCCTCTTCAGTCCAATACACTGAACTTGCTGCGAACAGACTCCAGTGCTATTTGTCCTGTGTTTGGCAATGGCAGCACAATAGTGACTCTTCTTACCAGAAAACAACTCTTGCTCGTAGTACCAGAAACTGCATGGGATTCAACTCCATTTAGGACTGGGAATCAAACGCTAGCTTGCCTTACAGGAAACACACTCTGCTTAAGAGAAAAGAGCACTCTTCTACTCTACTGTGTTTCCTATGGGGTCCAAACAGTGAGCTTGCTCAGAACAAGAGAACTGTGCTTCCTACACACACGGGCCATATCTAGTTCAACTCTACTTAGGAAACTGACAAGAACAGTAGCTCCTCTTCAGTCCGATACACTGTACTTGCTGGGAGGAGACGCGAGTTCTATTTGCACTGTGTATGGCAATGGGAGCACAATAGTGACTTTCCTTAGCAGAAAACAACTCTTGCTCATAGGACCAGAAACTGCATGTGATTCAACTCCATTTAGGACTGGGAAACAAACGCTAGCTCACCTTACAAGAAACACACTCTGCTTTTGAGAAAAGAGCACTCTTCTACTCTACTGTGTTGCCTAAGGGGTCCGAACAGTGAGCTTGCTCATAATAAAAGAACTGTGCCTCCTACACTCACGGGCCATATCCAGTACAACTCTGCTTAGGAAACTTACAAGAACAGTAGCTCCTCCTCAGTCCAATACACGGTACTTCCTGGGAACAGACGCGAGTGCTATTTGCACTGTGTATAGAAATGGGAGCGCAATAGTGACTCTTCTTACCAGAAAACAACTCTTGCTCGTACAAACAGAAACTACATGAGATTCAACTCCATTTAGGACTGGGAAAAAAACGCTAGCTCGCCTTACAAGAAACACACTCTGCTTTTGAGAAAAGAGCACTCTTCTACTCTACTGTGTTTCCTATGGGGTCCTAACAGTGAGCTTGCTCAGAGCAAATGAACTGTGATTCCTACACAAACGGGCCATATCTAGTTCAACTCTGATTAGGAAACTGACAAGAACAGTAGCTCCTCTTCAGTCCAATACACTGTACTTGCTGGGAAAAGACGCGAGTGCTAATTTCACTGTGTATGGCATTGGGAGCACAAGAGTGACTTTCCTTACCAGAAAACAACTCTTGTGCATAGGACCAAAAACTGCATGTGTTTCAACTCCATTAAGGACTGGGAAACAAACGCTAGCTTGTCTTACAAGAAACACACTCTGCTTTTGAGAAAAGAGCACTCTTCTACTCTACTCTGTTTACTATAGGGCCAGAAGAGTGAGCTTGCTCAGAACAAAAGAACTGTGCTTCCTACACACACAGCCATATCTAGTTCAATTCTGGTTAGGAAACTGATAAGAACAGTAGATCCTCTTCAGTCCAATACACTGTACTTGCTGGGAACAGACGCCAGTGCTATTTGTCCTTTGTACGACAATGGGAGCGCAATAGTGACTCTTCTTTCTAGAAAACAACTCTTGCTCATAGGACCAGAAACTGCATGTGATTAAACTCCATTTAGGACTAGGAAACAAACGCTAGCTCACCTTACAAGAAACACACTCTGCTTTTGAGAAAAGAGTACTCATCTACACTACAGTGTTGCCTATGGGGTCCGAACAGTGAGCTAGCTCAGAACAAAAGAACTGTGCTTCCAACACTCACGGGCCATATCTAGTACAACTCTGCTTAGGAAACACACAAGAACAGTAGCTCCTCTTCAGTCCAATACACTGTACTTGCTGGGAACAGACGCGAGTGCTATTTGCACTTTGTATAGCAACGGGAGCGCAATGGTGACTCTTCATACCAGAAAACAACTCTTGCTAGTAGGAATAGAAACTACATGCGATTCAACTCCATTTACGACTGGGAAACAAACGCTAGATCGCCTTACAAGAAACACACTCTGCTTTTGAGAAAAGGGCACTCTCCTACTCTACTGTTTTTCCTATGGGGTCCGAACAGTGAGCTTGCTCAGAACAAAAGAACTGTGCTTCCTACACACACGGGCCATATCTAGTTCAACTCTGCTTGGGAAACTGACAAGAACAGTAGCTCCTCTTCAGTCCAATACACTGTACTTGCTGGGAACAGGAGCGAGTGCTATTTGCACTGTGTATGGCAATGGGAGCGCAATAGTGATTCCTTACCAGAAAACAACTCTTGCTTGTAGGACCAGAAACTGCATGTGATTCAACTCCATTTCTGACTGGGAAACAAACACTAGCTCGCCTTACAAGAAACACACTCTGCTTTTGAGAAAAGAGCACTTTTCTACTCTACACTGTTTCCTATGGGGTCCGAACAGTGAGCTTGCTCAGAACAAATGAATTTTGCTTCCTACGTACACCGGCCATATCTAGTTCAACTCTGCTTAGGAAACTGACAAGAACAGAAGCTTCTCTTCAGTCCAATACACTGTACTTGGTGGGAAGAGACGAGAGTGCTATTTGCACTGTATATGTCAATGGGAGCGCAATAGTGACTTTCCTTGCCAGAAAACAACTCTTGCTCGTAAACCAAAAACTGCATGTGATTCAACTCCATTTAGGACTGGTTAACAAACGCTAGCTCGCCTTACAAGAAACACACTCTGCTTTTGAGAAAAGAGCACTCTTCTACTCTACTGTGTTTCCTATAGGGCCAGAAGAGTGAGCTTGCGCAGAATAAAGGAACTGTGATTCCTACACACACGGGCCATATCGAGTTCAACTCTGCTTAGGAAACTGACAAGAACAGTCGCTCCTGTTCAGTCCAATACACTGTAAATGCTGGGAACAGTCGCCAGTGCTATTTGCCCTGTGTATGACAATGAGAGCGCAATAGTGACTCTTCTTTCTAGAAAACAACTCTTGCTTGTAGGACCAAAAACTGCATGTGATTCAACTCCTTTTAGTACTGGGAAACAAACTCTAGCTTGCCTTACAAAAAACACACTCTGCTTTTCAGAAAAGAGACTCTTCTACTCTACTGTGTTTCCTATGGGGTCTGAACAGTGAGCTTGCTCAGAACAAAAGAACTGTGCTTCCTGCACACACGGGCCATATCTAGTTCAACTCTGCTTAGGAAACTGACAAGGACAGTAGATCCTCTTCAGTCTAATACACTGTACTTGCTGGGAACAGACGCGAGTGCTATTTGCACTGTGTATTGCAATGGGAGCACAATAGTGACTCTTCTTACCAGAAAACAACTCTTGCTCGTACAAACAGAAACTACATGAGATTCAACTCCATTTAGGACTGGGAAAAAAACGCTAGCTCGCCTTACAAGAAACACACTCTGCTTTTGAGAAAAGAGCACTCTTCTACTCTACTGTGTTTCCTATGGGGTCCTAACAGTGAGCTTGCTCAGAGCAAATGAACTGTGATTCCTACACAAACGGGCCATATCTAGTTCAACTCTGATTAGGAAACTGACAAGAACAGTAGCTCCTCTTCAGTCCAATACACTGTACTTGCTGGGAAAAGACGCGAGTGCTAATTTCACTGTGTATGGCATTGGGAGCACAAGAGTGACTTTCCTTACCAGAAAACAACTCTTGTGCATAGGACCAAAAACTGCATGTGTTTCAACTCCATTAAGGACTGGGAAACAAACGCTAGCTTGTCTTACAAGAAACACACTCTGCTTTTGAGAAAAGAGCACTCTTCTACTCTACTCTGTTTACTATAGGGCCAGAAGAGTGAGCTTGCTCAGAACAAAAGAACTGTGCTTCCTACACACACAGCCATATCTAGTTCAATTCTGGTTAGGAAACTGATAAGAACAGTAGATCCTCTTCAGTCCAATACACTGTACTTGCTGGGAACAGACGCCAGTGCTATTTGTCCTTTGTACGACAATGGGAGCGCAATAGTGACTCTTCTTTCTAGAAAACAACTCTTGCTCATAGGACCAGAAACTGCATGTGATTAAACTCCATTTAGGACTAGGAAACAAACGCTAGCTCACCTTACAAGAAACACACTCTGCTTTTGAGAAAAGAGCACTCATCTACACTACAGTGTTGCCTATGGGGTCCGAACAGTGAGCTAGCTCAGAACAAAAGAACTGTGCTTCCAACACTCACGGGCCATATCTAGTACAACTCTGCTTAGGAAACACACAAGAACAGTAGCTCCTCTTCAGTCCAATACACTGTACTTGCTGGGAACAGACGCGAGTGCTATTTGCACTTTGTATAGCAACGGGAGCGCAATGGTGACTCTTCATACCAGAAAACAACTCTTGCTAGTAGGAATAGAAACTACATGCGATTCAACTCCATTTACGACTGGGAAACAAACGCTAGATCGCCTTACAAGAAACACACTCTGCTTTTGAGAAAAGGGCACTCTCCTACTCTACTGTTTTTCCTATGGGGTTCGAACAGTGAGCTTGCTCAGAACAAAAGAACTGTGCTTCCTACACACACGGGCCATATCTAGTTCAACTCTGCTTGGGAAACTGACAAGAACAGTAGCTCCTCTTCAGTCCAATACACTGTACTTGCTGGGAACAGGAGCGAGTGCTATTTGCACTGTGTATGGCAATGGGAGCGCAATAGTGATTCCTTACCAGAAAACAACTCTTGCTTGTAGGACCAGAAACTGCATGTGATTCAACTCCATTTCTGACTGGGAAACAAACACTAGCTCGCCTTACAAGAAACACACTCTGCTTTTGAGAAAAGAGCACTTTTCTACTCTACACTGTTTCCTATGGGGTCCGAACAGTGAGCTTGCTCAGAACAAATGAATTTTGCTTCCTACGTACACCGGCCATATCTAGTTCAACTCTGCTTAGGAAACTGACAAGAACAGAAGCTTCTCTTCAGTCCAATACACTGTACTTGGTGGGAAGAGACGAGAGTGCTATTTGCACTGTATATGTCAATGGGAGCGCAATAGTGACTTTCCTTGCCAGAAAACAACTCTTGCTCGTAAACCAAAAACTGCATGTGATTCAACTCCATTTAGGACTGGTTAACAAACGCTAGCTCGCCTTACAAGAAACACACTCTGCTTTTGAGAAAAGAGCACTCTTCTACTCTACTGTGTTTCCTATAGGGCCAGAAGAGTGAGCTTGCGCAGAATAAAGGAACTGTGATTCCTACACACACGGGCCATATCGAGTTCAACTCTGCTTAGGAAACTGACAAGAACAGTCGCTCCTGTTCAGTCCAATACACTGTAAATGCTGGGAACAGTCGCCAGTGCTATTTGCCCTGTGTATGACAATGAGAGCGCAATAGTGACTCTTCTTTCTAGAAAACAACTCTTGCTTGTAGGACCAAAAACTGCATGTGATTCAACTCCTTTTAGTACTGGGAAACAAACTCTAGCTTGCCTTACAAAAAACACACTCTGCTTTTCAGAAAAGAGACTCTTCTACTCTACTGTGTTTCCTATGGGGTCTGAACAGTGAGCTTGCTCAGAACAAAAGAACTGTGCTTCCTGCACACACGGGCCATATCTAGTTCAACTCTGCTTAGGAAACTGACAAGGACAGTAGATCCTCTTCAGTCTAATACACTGTACTTGCTGGGAACAGACGCGAGTGCTATTTGCACTGTGTATTGCAATGGGAGCACAATAGTGACTCTTCTTACCAGAAAACAACTCTTGCTCGTAGGACAAGAAACTGCATGTGATTCAACTCCATTTAGGACTGGGAAACAAACGCTAGCTCGCCTTACAAGAAACACACTCTGCTTTTGAGAAAAGAGCACTCTTCTACTCTACTGTGTTTACTATAGGGCCAGAAGAGTGAGCTTGCTCAGAACAAAAGAACTGTGCTTCCTACACACACGGACATATCTTGTTCAATTCTGGTTAGGAAACTGATAAGAACAGTAGATCCTCTTCAGTCCAATACACTGTACTTGCAGGGAACAGACGCCAGTGCTATTTGTCCTTTGTATGACAATGGGAGCGCAATAGTGTCTCTTCTTTCTAGAAAACAACTCTTGCTCATAGGACCAGAAACTGCATGTGATTCAACTCCATTTAGGACTAGGAAACAAACACTAGCTCACCTTACAAGAAACACACTCTGCTTTTGAGAAAAGAGCCCTCTTCTACACTACAGTGTTGCCTATGGGGTCCGAACAGTGAGCTAGCTCAGAACAAAAGAACTGTGCTTCCTACACTCACGGGCCATATCTAGTACAACTCTGCTTTGGAAACATACAAGAACAGTAGCTCCTCTTCAGTCCAATACACTGTACTTGCTGGGAACAGACGCGAGTGCTATTTGCACTGTGTACAGCAATGGGAGCACAATGGTGACTCTTCATATCAGAAAACAACTATTGCTCGTAGGAATAGAAACTACATGGGATTCAACTCCATTTATGACTGGGAAACAAACCCTAGATCGCCTTACAAGAAACACACTCTGCTTTTGAGAAAAGGGCACTCTTCTACTCTACTGTGTTTCCTATGGGGTCCGAACAGTGAGCTTGCTCAGAACAAAAGAACTGTGCTTCCTACACACACGGGCCATATCTAGTTCAACTCTGCTTGGGAAACTGACAAGAACAGTAGCTCCTCTTCAGTCCAATACACTGTACTTGCTGGGAACAGACGCGAGTGCTATTTGCACTGTGTATGGGAATGGGAGCGCAATAGTGACTTTCCTTACGAGAAAACAACTCTTGCTCGTAGGACCAGAAACTGCATGTGATTCAACTCCATTTAGGACTGGTTAACAAACGCTAGCTCGCCTTACAAGAAACACACTCTGCTTTTGAGAAAAGAGCACTCTTCTACTATACCGTGTTTCCAATTGGGTCCTAAAAGTGAGCTTGCTCCGAACAAAAGAACTGTGCTTCCTACACAAAAGGCCATATCTAGTTCAATTCTGCTTAGGAAACTAACAACTACAGTAGATCCTCTTCAGTCCAATACACTGTACTTGCTGGGAACAGACGCCAGTGCTATTTGCCCTGTGTATGACAAAGGGAGCGCAATAGTGACTCTTCTTATCAGAAAACAACTCTTGCTCGTAGGACCAGAAACTGCATGTGAGTCAACTCCCTTTAGGACTGGGAATAAAACGCTAGCTCGCCTTACAAGAAACAAACTCTGTTTTTGAGAAAAGACACTCTTCTACTCTACTGTGTTTCCTATAGCGCCAGAACAGTGAGCTGGCTCAGAACAAAAGAACTGTGCTTCCTACACACACGGGACATATCTAGTTATACTCTGCTTTGGAAACTCACGAGAACAGTAGCTACTCTTCAAAACAATACACTGTACTTGCTGGGAACAGATGTGAGTGCTATTTGCACTCTATATGGCAATAGGAGCGCAATAGTGACTTTCCTTACCAGAAAACAACTCTTGCTCGTAGGATCAAAAACTGCATGTGTCTCAACTCCACTTAGGACTGGGAAACAAACGCTATCTCACCTTACAAGAAACACACTCTGCTTTTGATAAAGGAGCACTCTTCTTCTCTACTGTGTTTCCTATAGGGGCAGAAGAGTGAGCTTTTTCAGAACAAAAGAACTGTGCTTCCTACACACACGGGCCATGTCTAGTTCAATTCTGCTTAGGAAACAGACAAGAACACTAGATCCTCTTCAGTTGAATACACTGTACATGGTGCTAACAGACGCTAGTGCTATTTGCCCTGTGTATGACAATGGGAGCACAATAGTGACTCTTCTTATCAGAAAACAACTCTTGCTCATAGGACCAGAAACTGCATGTGATTCAACTCCATTTAGGACTGGGAAACAAACGCTAGCTCACCTTATAGAAACACACTCTGCTTTTGAGAAAAGAGCACTCTTCTACACTACAGTGTTGCCTATGGGTTCCGAACAGTGAGCTAGCTCAGAACAAAAGAACTGTGCTTCCTACACTCACGGGCCATATCTAGTACAACTCTGCTTAGGAAACATACAAGAACAGTAGCTCCTCTTCAGTCCAATACACTGTACTTGCTGGGAACAGACACGAGTGCTATTTGCACTGTGTATAGCAATGGGAGCGCAACGGTGACTCTTCATACCAGAAAACAACTCTTGCTCGTAGGAATAGAAACTACATGGGATTCAACTCCATTTATGACTGGGAAACAAACGCTAGATTGCCTTACAAGAAACACACTCTGCTTTTGAGAAAAGGGCACTCTTCTACTCTACTGTGTTTCCTATGGGGTCCGAACAGTGAGCTAGCTCAGAACAAAATAACTGTGCTTCCTACACACACGGGCCATATCTAGTTCAACTCTGCTTGGGAAACTGACAAGAACAGTAGCTCCTCTTCAGTCCAATACACTGTACTTGCTGGGAACAGACGCGAGTGCTATTTGCACTGTGTATGGCAATGGGAGAATAATAGTGACTCTTCTTACCAGGAAACAACTCTTGCTCGTAGGACCAGAAACTGCATGTGATTAAACTCCATTTAGGACTGGGAAACAAACTCTAGCTCGCCTTACAAGAAACACACTCTGCTTTTGAGAAAAGAGCACTCTTCTACTCTACTTTTTTTCCTATGGGGTCTGAACAGTGAGCTTGCTCAGAACAAAAGAACTGTGCTTCCTACATACACGGGCCATATCCAGTTCAACTCAGCTTGGGAAACTGACAAGATCAGTAGCTCCTCTTCAGTCCAATACACTGTACTTGCTGGGAACAGACGCGAGTGCTCTTTGCACTGTGTATTGCAATGGGAGCGCAATAGTGACTCTTATTACCAGAAAACAACTCTTGCTCGTAGGAACAGAAACCGCATGGGATTCAACTCCATTTCTGACTGGGAAACAAACCATAGCTCGCCTTACAAGAAACAAACTATGCTTTTGAGAAAAGAGTACTGTTCTACTCTACTGTGTTTCCAATAGGGCAAAACAGTGAGCTTGCTCAAAACAAAAGAAGTGTGCTTCCTACAACACGGGCCATATCTAGTTCAACTCTGCTTAGCAAACTGACAAGGACAGTAGCTCCACTTCAGTCCAATACACTGTAAATGCTGGGAACGGTCACCAGTGCTATTTGCACTGTGTATGACAATGGAAGCGCAATAGTGACTCTTCTTTCTAGAAAACAACTCTTACTCGTAGGACCAGAAACTGTATGTGATTCAACTCCATTTAGGACTGGGAAACAAACGCTAGCTCGCCTTACAAGAAACACACTTTGCTTTTGACAAAAGAGCACTCTTCTACTCTACTGTGTTGCCTATGGGGTCCGAACAGTGAGCTTGCTCATAACAAAAGAACTGTGCCTCCTACATTCACGGGCCATATCTAGTACAACTCTGCTTAGGAAACTTACAAGAACAGTAGCTCCTCTTCAGTCCAATACACGGTACTTCCTGGGAACAGACGCAAGTGCTATTTGCACTGTGTATATCAATGGGAGCTCAATAGTGACTCTTCTTACCAGAAAACAACTCTTGTTCGTAGGAACAGATACTACATGGGATTCAACTCTATTTAGGACTGGGAAAAAAACGCTAGCTTGCCTTACAAGAAACACACTCTGCTTTTGAGAAAAGAACACTCTTCTACTCTACTGTGTTTCCTATGGGGTCCGAACAGTGAGCTTGCTCAGAACAAAAGAACTGTGCTTCCTACACACAAGGCCATATCTAGATCAATTCTGCTTAGGAAACTGACAAGAACAGTAGCTCCTCTTCAGTCCAATACACTTTCATGCTGGGGACAGACGTGAGTGCTATTTGCCCTGTGTATGACAATGGGAGCGCAATAGTGACTCTTCTTACCAGAAAACAACTCTTGCTTGTAGGACCAGAAACTGCATGGGATTCAACTCCATTTAAGACTTGGAAACAAACGCTAGCTTGCCTTACAAGAAACACACTCTGCTTTTGAGAAAAGAGCACTCTTCTACTCTACTGTTTTTCATATGGGACCAGAACAGTGAGCTTGCTCAGAACAAAAGAACTGTGCTTCCTACACACACTGGCCATATCCAGTTCAACTCTGCTTAGGAAACTGACAAGAACAGTAGCTCCTCTTCAGACCAATACACTGTACTTGCTGGGAACAGGAGCGAGTGCTATTTGCACTGTGTATGGCAATGGGAGCGCAATAGTGATTCCTTATCAGAAAACAACTCTTGCTTGTAGGACCAGAAACTGCATGTGATTCAACTCCATTTCTGACTGGGAAACAAACACTAGCTCGCCTTACAAGAAACACACTCTGCTTTTGAGAAAAGAGCACTTTTCTACTCTACACTGTTTCCTATGGGGTCCGAACAGTGAGCTTGCTCAGAACAAATGAATTTTGCTTCCTACGTACACCGGCCATATCTAGTTCAACTCTGCTTAGGAAACTGACAAGAACAGAAGCTTCTCTTCAGTCCAATACACTGTACTTGGTGGGAAGAGACGAGAGTGCTATTTGCACTTTATATGTCAATGGGAGCGCAATAGTGACTTTCCTTGCCAGAAAACAACTCTTGCTCGTAAACCAAAAACTGCATGTGATTCAACTCCATTTAGGACTGGTTAACAAACGCTAGCTCGCCTTACAAGAAACACACTCTGCTTTTGAGAAAAGAGCTCTCTTCTACTCTACTGTGTTTCCTGTAGGGCCAGAAGAGTGAGCTTGCTCAGAATAAAGGAACTGTGATTCCTACACACACGGGCCATATCGAGTTCAACTCTGCTTAGGAAACTGACAAGAACAGTCGCTCCTGTTCAGTCCAATACACTGTAAATGCTGGGAACAGTCGCCAGTGCTATTTGCCCTGTGTATGACAATGAGAGCGCAATAGTGACTCTTCTTTCTAGAAAACAACTCTTGCTTGTAGGACCAAAAACTGCATGTGATTCAACTCCTTTTAGGACTGGGAAACAAACGCTAGCTCGCCTTACAAGAAACACACTCTGCTTTTGAGAAAAGAGCACTCTTCTACTCTACTGTGTTTACTATAGGGCCAGAAGAGTGAGCTTGCTCAGAACAAAAGAACTGTGCTTCCTACACACACGGACATATCTTGTTCAATTCTGGTTAGGAAACTGATAAGAACAGTAGATCCTCTTCAGTCCAATACACTGTACTTGCAGGGAACAGACGCCAGTGCTATTTGTCCTTTGTATGACAATGGGAGCGCAATAGTGTCTCTTCTTTCTAGAAAACAACTCTTGCTCATAGGACCAGAAACTGCATGTGATTCAACTCCATTTAGGACTAGGAAACAAACACTAGCTCACCTTACAAGAAACACACTCTGCTTTTGAGAAAAGAGCCCTCTTCTACACTACAGTGTTGCCTATGGGGTCCGAACAGTGAGCTAGCTCAGAACAAAAGAACTGTGCTTCCTACACTCACGGGCCATATCTAGTACAACTCTGCTTTGGAAACATACAAGAACAGTAGCTCCTCTTCAGTCCAATACACTGTACTTGCTGGGAACAGACGCGAGTGCTATTTGCACTGTGTACAGCAATGGGAGCACAATGGTGACTCTTCATATCAGAAAACAACTATTGCTCGTAGGAATAGAAACTACATGGGATTCAACTCCATTTATGACTGGGAAACAAACCCTAGATCGCCTTACAAGAAACACACTCTGCTTTTGAGAAAAGGGCACTCTTCTACTCTACTGTGTTTCCTATGGGGTCCGAACAGTGAGCTTGCTCAGAACAAAAGAACTGTGCTTCCTACACACGGGCCATATCTAGTTCAACTCTGCTTGGGAAACTGACAAGAACAGTAGCTCCTCTTCAGTCCAATACACTGTACTTGATGGGAACAGACGCGAGTGCTATTTGCACTGTGTATGGGAATGGGAGCACAATAGTGACTTTCCTTACGAGAAAACAACTCTTGCTCGTAGGACCAGAAACTGCATGTGATTCAACTCCATTTAGGACTGGGAAACAAATGGTAGCTCGCCTTACAAGAAACACACTCTGCCTTTGAGAAAAGAGCACTCTTCTCCTCTACTTTTTTTCCTATGGGGTCTGAACAGTGAGCTTGCTCAGAACAAAAGAACTGTGCTTCCTACATACACGGGCCATATCCAGTTCAACTCTGCTTAGGAAACTGACAAGATCAGTACTCCTCTTCAGTCCAATACACTGTACTTGCTGGGAACAGACGCGAGTGCTATTTGCACTGTCTACGGCAATGGGAGCGCAATAGTGACTTTCCTTACCAGAAAACAACTCTTGCTCGTAGGAACAGAAACTGCATGGGATTCAACTCCATTTAATACTGGGAAACAAACGCTAGATCGCCTTACAAGAAACACACTCTGCTTTTGAGAAAAGGGCACTCTTCTACTCTACTGTGTTTCCTATGGGGTCCGAACAGTGAGCTTGCTCAGAACAAAAGAACTGTGCTTCACACACACGGGCCATATCTAGTTCAACTCTGCTTAGGAAACTGACAAGAAGGTAGCTCCTCTTCTGTCCAATACACTGTACTTGCTGGGAACAGACGCCAGTGCTATTTGCACTGTGTATGGCATTTGGAGCACAATAGGGACTCTTCTTACCAGAAAACAACTCTTGCTCATAGGACCAAAAACTGCATGTGACTCAACTCCGTTTAAGACT
>NW_026736426.1:0-70691 GCF_949786415.1 Peromyscus eremicus
CATGGGATTCAACTCCGTTTAGGACTGGGAAACAAACGCTAGCTCGCCTTGCAAGAAACACACTCTGCTTTTGAGAAAACAGCACTCTTCTACTCTCCTGTGTTTCCTATAGGGCCAGAACAGTGAGCTTGCTCAGAACAAAAGAACTGTGCTTCCTACACACACGGGGCATATCTAGTTCAACTCTGCTTAGGAAACTGACAAGAACAGTAGCTTCTCTTCAGTCCAATACACTGTACTTGCTGGGAAGAGACGCGAGGGCTATTTGCACTGTGTATGGCAATGGGAGCGCAATAGTGACTCTTCTTAGCAGAACACAACTCTTGCTCGTAGGACCAGAATCTGCATGGGATTCAACTCTGTTTAGGACTGGGAAACAAACGCTAGCTCGCCTTGCAAGAAACACACTCTGCTTTTGAGAAAACAGCACTCTTCTACTCTCCTGTGTTTCCTATAGGGCCAGAACAGTGAGCTTGCTCAGAACAAAAGAACTGTGCTTCCTACACACACGGGGCATATCTAGTTCAACTCTGCTTCGGAAACTGACCAGAACAGTAGCTTCTCTTCAGTCCAATACACTGTACTTGCTGGGAACAGACGCGAGTGCTATTTGCACTGTGTATGGCAATGGGAGCGCAATAGTGACTCTTCTTTGCAGAAAACAACTCTTGCTCGTAGGAGCAGAAACTGCATGGGATTCAACTCCGTTTAGGACTGGGAAACAAACGCTAGCTCGCCTTGCAAGAAACACACTCTGCTTTTGAGAAAACAGCACTCTTCTACTCTCCTGTGTTTCCTATAGGGCCAGAACAGTGAGCTTGCTCAGAACAAAAGAACTGTGCTTCCTACACACACGGGGCATATCTAGTTCAACTCTGCTTAGGAAACTGACCAGAACAGTAGCTTCTCTTCAGTCCAATACACTGTACTTGCTGGGAACAGACGCGAGTGCTATTTGCACTGTGTATGGCAATGGGAGCGCAATAGTGGCTCTTCTTAGCAGAAAACAACTCTTGCTCGTAGGACCAGAATCTGCATGGGATTCAACTCCGTTTAGGCCTGGGAAACAAACGCTAGCTCGCCTTGCAAGAAACACACTCTGCTTTTGAGAAAACAGCACTCTTCTACTCTTCTGTGTTTCCTATAGGGCCAGAACAGTGAGCTTGCTCAGAACAAAAGAACTGTGCTTCCTACACACACGGGGCATATCTAGTTCAACTCTGCTTAGGAAACTGACAAGAACAGTAGCTTCTCTTCAGTCCAATACACTGTACTTGCTGGGAACAGACGCGAGTGCTATTTGCACTGTGTATGGCAATGGGAGCGCAATAGTGACTCTTCTTAGCAGAACACAACTCTTGCTCGTAGGACCAGAATCTGCATGGGATTCAACTCCGTTTAGGACTGGGAAACAAACGCAGGCTCGCCTTGCAAGAAACAGAATCTGCTTTTGAGAAAACAGCACTCTTCTACTCTCCTGTGTTTCCTATAGGGCCAGAACAGTGAGCTTGCTCAGAACAAAAGAACTGTGCTTCCTACACACACGGGGCATATCTAGTTCAACTCTGCTTAGGAAACTGACCAGAACAGTAGCTTCTCTTCAGTCCAATACACTGTACTTGCTGGGAACAGACGCCAGTGCTATTTGCACTGTATATGGAAATGGGAGCGCAATAGTGACTCTTCTTAGCAGAAAACAACTCTTGCTCATAGGACCAGAAACTGCATGGGATTCAACTCCGTTTAGGACTGGGAAACAAACGCTAGCTCGCCTTGCAAGAAACACACTCTGCTTTTGAGAAAACAGCACTCTTCTACTCTCCTGTGTTTCCTATAGGGCCAGAACAGTGAGCTTGCTCAGAACAAAAGAACTGTGCTTCCTACACACACGGGGCATATCTAGTTCAACTCTGCTTAGGATACTGACCAGAACAGTAGCTTCTCTTCAGTCCAATACACTGTACTTGCTGGGAACAGACGCCAGTGCTATTTGCACTGTGTATGGCAATGGGAGCGCAATAGTGGCTCTTCTTAGCAGAAAACAACTCTTGCTCGTAGGACCAGAATCTGCATGGGATTCAACTCCGTTTAGGACTGGGAAACAAACGCTAGCTCGCCTTGCAAGAAACACACTCTGCTTTTGAGAAAACAGCACTCTTCTACTCTCCTGTGTTTCCTATAGGGCCAGAACAGTGAGCTTGCTCAGAACAAAAGAACTGTGCTTCCTACACACACGGGGCATATCTAGTTCAACTCTGCTTAGGAAACTGACAAGAACAGTAGCTTCTCTTCAGTCCAATACACTGTACTTGCTGGGAAGAGACGCGAGGGCTATTTGCACTGTGTATGGCAATGGGAGCGCAATAGTGACTCTTCTTAGCAGAACACAACTCTTGCTCGTAGGACCAGAATCTGCATGGGATTCAACTCTGTTTAGGACTGGGAAACAAACGCTAGCTCGCCTTGCAAGAAACACACTCTGCTTTTGAGAAAACAGCACTCTTCTACTCTCCTGTGTTTCCTATAGGGCCAGAACAGTGAGCTTGCTCAGAACAAAAGAACTGTGCTTCCTACACACACGGGGCATATCTAGTTCAACTCTGCTTCGGAAACTGACCAGAACAGTAGCTTCTCTTCAGTCCAATACACTGTACTTGCTGGGAACAGACGCGAGTGCTATTTGCACTGTGTATGGCAATGGGAGCGCAATAGTGACTCTTCTTTGCAGAAAACAACTCTTGCTCGTAGGAGCAGAAACTGCATGGGATTCAACTCCGTTTAGGACTGGGAAACAAACGCTAGCTCGCCTTGCAAGAAACACACTCTGCTTTTGAGAAAACAGCACTCTTCTACTCTCCTGTGTTTCCTATAGGGCCAGAACAGTGAGCTTGCTCAGAACAAAAGAACTGTGCTTCCTACACACACGGGGCATATCTAGTTCAACTCTGCTTAGGAAACTGACCAGAACAGTAGCTTCTCTTCAGTCCAATACACTGTACTTGCTGGGAACAGACGCGAGTGCTATTTGCACTGTGTATGGCAATGGGAGCGCAATAGTGGCTCTTCTTAGCAGAAAACAACTCTTGCTCGTAGGACCAGAATCTGCATGGGATTCAACTCCGTTTAGGCCTGGGAAACAAACGCTAGCTCGCCTTGCAAGAAACACACTCTGCTTTTGAGAAAACAGCACTCTTCTACTCTTCTGTGTTTCCTATAGGGCCAGAACAGTGAGCTTGCTCAGAACAAAAGAACTGTGCTTCCTACACACACGGGGCATATCTAGTTCAACTCTGCTTAGGAAACTGACAAGAACAGTAGCTTCTCTTCAGTCCAATACACTGTACTTGCTGGGAACAGACGCGAGTGCTATTTGCACTGTGTATGGCAATGGGAGCGCAATAGTGACTCTTCTTTGCAGAAAACAACTCTTGCTTGTAGGAGCAGACCTGCATGGGATTCAACTCCATTTAGGACTGGGAAACAAACGCTAGCTCGCCTTGCAAGAAACACACTCTGCTTTTGAGAAAACAGCACTCTTCTACTCTCCTGTGTTTCCTATAGGGCCAGAACAGTGAGCTTGCTCAGAACAAAAGAACTGTGCTTCCTACACACACGGGGCATATCTAGTTCAACTCTGCTTCGGAAACTGACCAGAACAGTAGCTTCTCTTCAGTCCAATACACTGTACTTGCTGGGAACAGACGCGAGTGCTATTTGCACTGTGTATGGCAATGGGAGCGCAATAGTGACTCTTCTTTGCAGAAAACAACTCTTGCTCGTAGGAGCAGAAACTGCATGGGATTCAACTCCGTTTAGGACTGGGAAACAAACGCTAGCTCGCCTTGCAAGAAACACACTCTGCTTTTGAGAAAACAGCACTCTTCTTCTCTCCTGTGTTTCCTATAGGGCCAGAACAGTGAGCTTGCTCAGAACAAAAGAACTGTGCTTCCTACACACACGGGGCATATCTAGTTCAACTCTGCTTAGGATACTGACAAGAACAGTAGCTTCTCTTCAGTCCAATACACTGTACTTGCTGGGAACAGACGCGAGTGCTATTTGCACTGTGTATGGCAATGGGAGCGCAATAGTGGCTCTTCTTAGCAGAAAACAACTCTTGCTCGTAGGACCAGAATCTGCATGGGATTCAACTCCGTTTAGGCCTGGGAAACAAACGCTAGCTCGCCTTGCAAGAAACACACTCTGCTTTTGAGAAAACAGCACTCTTCTACTCTTCTGTGTTTCCTATAGGGCCAGAACAGTGAGCTTGCTCAGAACAAAAGAACTGTGCTTCCTACACACACGGGGCATATCTAGTTCAACTCTGCTTAGGAAACTGACAAGAACAGTAGCTTCTCTTCAGTCCAATACACTGTACTTGCTGGGAACAGACGCGAGTGCTATTTGCACTGTGTATGGCAATGGGAGCGCAATAGTGACTCTTCTTTGCAGAAAACAACTCTTGCTTGTAGGAGCAGAAACTGCATGGGATTCAACTCCATTTAGGACTGGGAAACAAACGCTAGCTCGCCTTGCAAGAAACACACTCTGCTTTTGAGAAAACAGCACTCTTCTACTCTCCTGTGTTTCCTATAGGGCCAGAACAGTGAGCTTGCTCAGAACAAAAGAACTGTGCTTCCTACACACACGGGGCATATCTAGTTCAACTCTGCTTAGGAAACTGACCAGAACAGTAGCTTCTCTTCAGTCCAATACACTGTACTTGCTGGGAACAGACGCCAGTGCTATTTGCACTGTGTATGGCAATGGGAGCGCAATAGTGGCTCTTCTTAGCAGAAAACAACTCTTGCTCATAGGACCAGAATCTGCATGGGATTCAACTCCGTTTAGGACTGGGAAACAAACGCTAGCTCGCCTTGCAAGAAACACACTCTGCTTTTGAGAAAACAGCACTCTTCTACTCTCCTGTGTTTCCTATAGGGCCAGAACAGTGAGCTTGCTCAGAACAAAAGAACTGTGCTTCCTACACACACGGGGCATATCTAGTTCAACTCTGCTTAGGAAACTGACCAGAACAGTAGCTTCTCTTCAGTCCAATACACTGTACTTGCTGGGAACAGACGCGAGTGCTATTTGCACTGTGTATGGCAATGGGAGCGCAATAGTGGCTCTTCTTAGCAGAAAACAACTCTTGCTCGTAGGACCAGAATCTGCATGGGATTCAACTCCGTTTAGGACTGGGAAACAAACGCTAGCTCGCCTTGCAAGAAACACACTCTGCTTTTGAGAAAACAGCACTCTTCTACTCTCCTGTGTTTCCTATAGGGCCAGAACAGTGAGCTTGCTCAGAACAAAAGAACTGTGCTTCCTACACACACGGGGCATATCTAGTTCAACTCTGCTTAGGAAACTGACCAGAACAGTAGCTTCTCTTCAGTCCAATACACTGTACTTGCTGGGAACTGACGCGAGTGCTATTTGCACTGTGTATGGCAATGGGAGCGCAATAGTGACTCTTCTTAGCAGAAAACAACTCTTGCTCATACGACTAGAATCTGCATGGGATTCAACTCCGTTTAGGCCTGGGAAACAAACGCTAGCTCGCCTTGCAAGAAACACACTCTGCTTTTGAGAAAACAGCACTCTTCTACTCTCCTGTGTTTCCTATAGGGCCAGAACAGTGAGCTTGCTCAGAACAAAAGAACTGTGCTTCCTACACACACGGGGCATATCTAGTTCAACTCTGCTTAGGAAACTGACCAGAACAGTAGCTTCTCTTCAGTCCAATACACTGTACTTGCTGGGAACAGACGCGAGTGCTATTTGCACTGTGTATGGCAATGGGAGCGCAATAGTGGCTCTTCTTAGCAGAAAACAACTCTTGCTGGTAGGACAAGAATCTGTATGGGATTCAACTCCGTTTAGGACTGGGAAACAAACGCTAGCTCGCCTTGCAAGAAACACACTCTGCTTTTGAGAAAACAGCACTCTTCTACTCTCCTGTGTTTCCTATAGGGCCAGAACAGTGAGCTTGCTCAGAACAAAAGAACTGTGCTTCCTACACACACGGGGCATATCTAGTTCAACTCTGCTTAGGAAACTGACCAGAACAGTAGCTTCTCTTCAGTCCAATACACTGTACTTGCTGGGAACAGACGCAATGGGTGCGCAATAGTGACTCTTCTTAGCAGAAAACAACTCTTGCTCGTAGGACCAGAAACTGCATGGGATTCAACTCCATTTAGGACTGGGAAACAAACGCTAGCTCGCCTTGCAAGAAACACACTCTGCTTTTGAGAAAACAGCACTCTTCTACTCTCCTGTGTTTCCTATAGGGCCAGAACAGTGAGCTTGCTCAGAACAAAAGAACTGTGCTTCCTACACACACGGGGCATATCTAGTTCAACTCTGCTTAGGAAACTGACCAGAACAGTAGCTTCTCTTCAGTCCAATACACTGTACTTGCTGGGAACAGACGCGAGTCCTATTTGCACTGTGTATGGCAATGGGAGCGCAATAGTGGCTCTTCTTAGCAGAAAACAACTCTTGCTCGTAGGACCAGAATCTGCATGGGATTCAACTCCGTTTAGGCCTGGGAAACAAACGCTAGCTCGCCTTGCAAGAAACACACTCTGCTTTTGAGAAAACAGCACTCTTCTACTCTCCTGTGTTTCCTATAGGGCCAGAACAGTGAGCTTGCTCAGAACAAAAGAACTGTGCTTCCTACACACACGGGGCATATCTAGTTCAACTCTGCTTAGGAAACTGACAAGAACAGTAGCTTCTCTTCAGTCCAATACACTGTACTTGCTGGGAACAGACGCGAGTGCTATTTGCACTGTGTATGGCAATGGGAGCACAATAGTGACTCTACATTGCAGAAAACAACTCTTGCTTGTAGGAGCAGAAACTGCATGGGATTCAACTCCATTTAGGACTGGGAAACAAACGCTAGCTCGCCTTGCAAGAAACACACTCTGCTTTTGAGAAAACAGCACTCTTCTACTCTCCTGTGTTTCCTATAGGGCCAGAACAGTGAGCTTGCTCAGAACAAAAGAACTGTGCTTCCTACACACACGGGGCATATCTAGTTCAACTCTGCTTATGAAACTGACAAGAACAGTAGCTTCTCTTCAGTCCAATACACTGTACTTGCTGGGAACAGACGCGAGTGCTATTTGCACTGTGTATGGCAATGGGAGCACAAAAGTGACTCTTCTTGGCAGAACACAACTCTTGCTGGAAGGACCAGAATCTGCATGGGATTCAACTCCGTTTAGGACTGGGAAACAAACGCTAGCTCGCCTTGCAAGAAACACACTCTGCTTTTGAGAAAACAGCACTCTTCTACTCTCCTGTGTTTCCTATAGGGCCAGAACAGTGAGCTTGCTCAGAACAAAAGAACTGTGCTTCCTACACACACGGGGCATATCTAGTTCAACTCTGCTTAGGAAACTGACCAGAACAGTAGCTTCTCTTCAGTCCAATACACTGTACTTGCTGGGAACAGACGCCAGTGCTATTTGCACTGTGTATGGCAATGGGAGCGCAATAGTGACTCTTCTTAGCAGAAAACAACTCTTGCTCGTAGGACCAGAAACTGCATGGGATTCAACTCCGTTTAGGACTGGGAAACAAACGCTAGCTCGCCTTGCAAGAAACACACTCTGCTTTTGAGAAAACAGCACTCTTCTACTCTCCTGTGTTTCCTATAGGGCCAGAACCGTGAGCTTGCTCAGAACAAAAGAACTGTGCTTCCTACACACACGGGGCATATCTAGTTCAACTCTGCTTAGGAAACTGACAAGAACAGTAGCTTCTCTTCAGTCCAATACACTGTACTTGCTGGGAAGAGACGCGAGTGCTATTTGCACTGTGTATGGCAATGGGAGCGCAATAGTGGCTCTTCTTAGCAGAAAACAACTCTTGCTCGTAGGACCAGAAACTGCATGGGATTCAACTCCGTTTAGGACTGGGAAACAAACTCTAGCTCGCCTTGCAAGAAACACACTCTGCTTTTGAGAAAACAGCACTCTTCTACTCTCCTGTGTTTCCTATAGGGCCAGAACAGTGAGCTTGCTCAGAACAAAAGAACTGTGCTTCCTACACACACAGGGCATATCTAGTTCAACTGTGCTTAGGAAACTGACAAGAACAGTAGCTTCTCTTCAGTCCAATACACTGTACTTGCTGGGAAGAGACGCGAGGGCTATTTGCACTGTGTATGGCAATGGGAGCGCAATAGTGACTCTTCTTAGCAGAACACAACTCTTGCTCGTAGGACCAGAATCTGCATGGGATTCAACTCCGTTTAGGACTGGGAAACAAACGCTAGCTCGCCTTGCAAGAAACACACTCTGCTTTTGAGAAAACAGCACTCTTCTAATCTCCTGTGTTTCCTATAGGGCCAGAACAGTGAGCTTGCTCAGAACAAAAGAACTGTGCTTCCTACACACACGGGGCATATCTAGTTCAACTCTGCTTAGGAAACTGACCAGAACAGTAGCTTCTCTTCAGTCCAATACACTGTACTTGCTGGGAACAGACGCCAGTGCTATTTGCACTGTGTATGGCAATGGGAGCGCAATAGTGACTCTTCTTAGCAGAAAACAACTCTTGCTCATAGGACCAGAAACTGCATGGGATTCAAATCCGTTTAGGACTGGGAAACAAACGCTAGCTCGCCTTGCAAGAAACACACTCTGCTTTTGAGAAAACAGCACTCTTCTACTCTCCTGTGTTTCCTATAGGGCCAGAACCGTGAGCTTGCTCAGAACAAAAGAACTGTGCTTCCTACACACACGGGGCATATCTAGTTCAACTCTGCTTAGGAAACTGACCAGAACAGTAGCTTCTCTTCAGTCCAATACACTGTACTTGCTGGGAACAGACGCCAGTGCTATTTGCACTGTGTATGGCAATGGGAGCGCAATAGTGGCTCTTCTTAGCAGAAAACAACTCTTGCTCGTAGGACCAGAATCTGCATGGGATTCAACTCCGTTTAGGACTGGGAAACAAACGCTAGCTCGCCTTGCAAGAAACACACTCTGCTTTTGAGAAAACAGCACTCTTCTACTCTCCTGTGTTTCCTATAGGGCCAGAACAGTGAGCTTGCTCAGAACAAAAGAACTGTGCTTCCTACACACACGGGGCATATCTAGTTCAACTCTGCTTAGGAAACTGACAAGAACAGTAGCTTCTCTTCAGTCCAATACACTGTACTTGCTGGGAACAGACGCGAGTGCTATTTGCACTGTGTATGGCAATGGGAGCGCAATAGTGGCTCTTCTTAGCAGAAAACAACTCTTGCTCGTAGGACCAGAACCTGCATGGGATTCAACTCCGTTTAGGACTGGGAAACAAACGCTAGCTCGCCTTGCAAGAAACACACTCTGCTTTTGAGAAAACAGCACTCTTCTACTCTCCTGTGTTTCCTATAGGGCCAGAACAGTGAGCTTGCTCAGAACAAAAGAACTGTGCTTCCTACACACACGGGGCATATCTAGTTCAACTCTGCTTAGGAAACTGACAAGAACAGTAGCTTCTCTTCAGTCAAATACACTGTACTTGCTGGGAAGAGACGCGAGGGCTATTTGCACTGTGTATGGCAATGGGAGCGCAATAGTGACTCTTCTTAGCAGAAGACAACTCTTGCTCGTAGGACCTGAATCTGCATGGGATTCAACTCCGTTTAGGACTGGGAAACAAACGCTAGCTCGCCTTGCAAGAAACACACTCTGCTTTTGAGAAAACAGCACTCTTCTACTCTCCTGTGTTTCCTATAGGGCCAGAACAGTGAGCTTGCTCAGAACAAAAGAACTGTGCTTCCTACACACACGGGGCATATCTAGTTCAACTCTGCTTAGGAAACTGACCAGAACAGTAGCTTCTCTTCAGTCCAATACACTGTACTTGCAGGGAACAGACGCGAGTGCTATTTGCACTGTGTATGGCAATGGGAGCGCAATAGTGGCTCTTCTTAGCAGAAAACAACTCTTGCTCGTAGGACCAGAATCTGCATGGGATTCAACTCCGTTTAGGACTGGGAAACAAACGCTAGCTCGCCTTGCAAGAAACACACTCTGCTTTTGAGAAAACAGCACTCTTCTACTCTCCTGTGTTTCCTATAGGGCCAGAACAGTGAGCTTGCTCAGAACAAAAGAACTGTGCTTCCTACACACACGGGGCATATCTAGTTCAACTCTGCTTAGGAAACTGACAAGAACAGTAGCTTCTCTTCAGTCAAATACACTGTACTTGCTGGGAAGAGACGCGAGGGCTATTTGCACTGTGTATGGCAATGGGAGCGCAATAGTGACTCTTCTTAGCAGAACACAACTCTTGCTCGTAGGACCAGAATCTGCATGGGATTCAACTCCGTTTAGGACTGGGAAACAAACGCTAGCTCGCCTTGCAAGAAACACACTCTGCTTTTGAGAAACAGCACTCTTCTACTCGCCTGTGTTTCCTATAGGGCCAGAACAGTGAGCTTGCTCAGAACAAAAGAACTGTGCTTCCTACACACACGGGGCATATCTAGTTCAACTCTGCTTAGGAAACTGACCAGAACAGTAGCTTCTCTTCAGTCCAATACACTGTACTTGCTGGGAACAGACGCCAGTGCTACTTGCACTGTATATGGCAATGGGAGCGCAATAGTGACTCTTCTTAGCAGAAAACAACTCTTGCTCATAGGACCAGAAACTGCATGGGATTCAAATCCGTTTAGGACTGGGAAACAAACGCTAGCTCGCCTTGCAAGAAACACACTCTGCTTTTGAGAAAACAGCACTCTTCTACTCTCCTGTGTTTCCTATAGGGCCAGAACCGTGAGCTTGCTCAGAACAAAAGAACTGTGCTTCCTACACACACGGGGCATATCTAGTTCAACTCTGCTTAGGAAACTGACCAGAACAGTAGCTTCTCTTCAGTCCAATACACTGTACTTGCTGGGAACAGACGCCAGTGCTATTTGCACTGTGTATGGCAATGGGAGCGCAATAGTGGCTCTTCTTAGCAGAAAACAACTCTTGCTCGTAGGACCAGAATCTGCATGGGATTCAACTCCGTTTAGGACTGGGAAACAAACGCTAGCTCGCCTTGCAAGAAACACACTCTGCTTTTGAGAAAACAGCACTCTTCTACTCTCCTGTGTTTCCTATAGGGCCAGAACAGTGAGCTTGCTCAGAACAAAAGAACTGTGCTTCCTACACACACGGGGCATATCTAGTTCAACTCTGCTTAGGAAACTGACAAGAACAGTAGCTTCTCTTCAGTCCAATACACTGTACTTGCTGGGAACAGACGCGAGTGCTATTTGCACTGTGTATGGCAATGGGAGCGCAATAGTGGCTCTTCTTAGCAGAAAACAACTCTTGCTCGTAGGACCAGAACCTGCATGGGATTCAACTCCGTTTAGGACTGGGAAACAAACGCTAGCTCGCCTTGCAAGAAACACACTCTGCTTTTGAGAAAACAGCACTCTTCTACTCTCCTGTGTTTCCTATAGGGCCAGAACAGTGAGCTTGCTCAGAACAAAAGAACTGTGCTTCCTACACACACGGGGCATATCTAGTTCAACTCTGCTTAGGAAACTGACAAGAACAGTAGCTTCTCTTCAGTCAAATACACTGTACTTGCTGGGAAGAGACGCGAGGGCTATTTGCACTGTGTATGGCAATGGGAGCGCAATAGTGACTCTTCTTAGCAGAAGACAACTCTTGCTCGTAGGACCTGAATCTGCATGGGATTCAACTCCGTTTAGGACTGGGAAACAAACGCTAGCTCGCCTTGCAAGAAACACACTCTGCTTTTGAGAAAACAGCACTCTTCTACTCTCCTGTGTTTCCTATAGGGCCAGAACAGTGAGCTTGCTCAGAACAAAAGAACTGTGCTTCCTACACACACGGGGCATATCTAGTTCAACTCTGCTTAGGAAACTGACCAGAACAGTAGCTTCTCTTCAGTCCAATACACTGTACTTGCAGGGAACAGACGCGAGTGCTATTTGCACTGTGTATGGCAATGGGAGCGCAATAGTGGCTCTTCTTAGCAGAAAACAACTCTTGCTCGTAGGACCAGAATCTGCATGGGATTCAACTCCGTTTAGGACTGGGAAACAAACGCTAGCTCGCCTTGCAAGAAACACACTCTGCTTTTGAGAAAACAGCACTCTTCTACTCTCCTGTGTTTCCTATAGGGCCAGAACAGTGAGCTTGCTCAGAACAAAAGAACTGTGCTTCCTACACACACGGGGCATATCTAGTTCAACTCTGCTTAGGAAACTGACAAGAACAGTAGCTTCTCTTCAGTCAAATACACTGTACTTGCTGGGAAGAGACGCGAGGGCTATTTGCACTGTGTATGGCAATGGGAGCGCAATAGTGACTCTTCTTAGCAGAACACAACTCTTGCTCGTAGGACCAGAATCTGCATGGGATTCAACTCCGTTTAGGACTGGGAAACAAACGCTAGCTCGCCTTGCAAGAAACACACTCTGCTTTTGAGAAACAGCACTCTTCTACTCGCCTGTGTTTCCTATAGGGCCAGAACAGTGAGCTTGCTCAGAACAAAAGAACTGTGCTTCCTACACACACGGGGCATATCTAGTTCAACTCTGCTTAGGAAACTGACCAGAACAGTAGCTTCTCTTCAGTCCAATACACTGTACTTGCTGGGAACAGACGCCAGTGCTACTTGCACTGTATATGGCAATGGGAGCGCAATAGTGACTCTTCTTAGCAGAAAACAACTCTTGCTCATAGGACCAGATACTGCATGGGATTCAACTCCGTTTAGGACTGGGAAACAAACGCTAGCTCGCCTTGCAAGAAACACACTCTGCTTTTGAGAAAACAGCACTCTTCTACTCTCCTGTGTTTCCTATAGGGCCAGAACAGTGAGCTTGCTCAGAACAAAAGAACTGTGCTTCCTACACACACGGGGCATATCTAGTTCAACTCTGCTTAGGATACTGACCAGAACAGTAGCTTCTCTTCAGTCCAATACACTGTACTTGCTGGGAACAGACGCCAGTGCTATTTGCACTGTGTATGGCAATGGGAGCGCAATAGTGGCTCTTCTTAGCAGAAAACAACTCTTGCTCATAGGACCAGAATCTGCATGGGATTCAACTCCGTTTAGGACTGGGAAACAAACGCTAGCTCGCCTTGCAAGAAACACACTCTGCTTTTGAGAAAACAGCACTCTTCTACTCTCCTGTGTTTCCTATAGGGCCAGAACAGTGAGCTTGCTCAGAACAAAAGAACTGTGCTTCCTACACACACGGGGCATATCTAGTTCAACTCTGCTTAGGAAACTGACAAGCACAGTAGCTTCTCTTCAGTCCAATACACTGTACTTGCTGGGAAGAGACGCGAGGGCTATTTGCACTGTGTATGGCAATGGGAGCGCAATAGTGACTCTTCTTAGCAGAACACAACTCTTGCTCGTAGGACCAGAATCTGCATGGGATTCAACTCCGTTTAGGACTGGGAAACAAACGCAAGCTCGCCTTGCAAGAAACACACTCTGCTTTTGAGAAAACAGCACTCTTCTACTCTCCTGTGTTTCCTATAGGGCCAGAACAGTGAGCTTGCTCAGAACAAAAGAACTGTGCTTCCTACACACACGGGGCATATCTAGTTCAACTCTGCTTAGGAAACTGACCAGAACAGTAGCTTCTCTTCAGTCCAATACACTGTACTTGCTGGGAACAGACGCGAGTCCTATTTGCACTGTGTATGGCAATGGGAGCGCAATAGTGGCTCTTCTTAGCAGAAAACAACTCTTGCTCGTAGGACCAGAATCTGCATGGGATTCAACTCCGTTTAGGCCTGGGAAACAAACGCTAGCTCGCCTTGCAAGAAACACACTCTGCTTTTGAGAAAACAGCACTCTTCTACTCTTCTGTGTTTCCTATAGGGCCAGAACAGTGAGCTTGCTCAGAACAAAAGAACTGTGCTTCCTACACACACGGGGCATATCTAGTTCAACTCTGCTTAGGAAACTGACAAGAACAGTAGCTTCTCTTCAGTCCAATACACTGTACTTGCTGGGAACAGATGCGAGTGCTATTTGCACTGTGTATGGCAATGGGAGCACAATAGTGACTCTACATTGCAGAAAACAACTCTTGCTTGTAGGAGCAGAAACTGCATGGGATTCAACTCCATTTAGGACTGGGAAACAAACGCTAGCTCGCCTTGCAAGAAACACACTCTGCTTTTGAGAAAACAGCACTCTTCTACTCTCCTGTGTTTCCTATAGGGCCAGAACAGTGAGCTTGCTCAGAACAAAAGAACTGTGCTTCCTACACACACGGGGCATATCTAGTTCAACTCTGCTTATGAAACTGACAAGAACAGTAGCTTCTCTTCAGTCCAATACACTGTACTTGCTGGGAACAGACGCGAGTGCTATTTGCACTGTGTATGGCAATGGGAGCACAAAAGTGACTCTTCTTGGCAGAACACAACTCTTGCTGGAAGGACCAGAATCTGCATGGGATTCAACTCCGTTTAGGACTGGGAAACAAACGCTAGCTCGCCTTGCAAGAAACACACTCTGCTTTTGAGAAAACAGCACTCTTCTACTCTCCTGTGTTTCCTATAGGGCCAGAACAGTGAGCTTGCTCAGAACAAAAGAACTGTGCTTCCTACACACACGGGGCATATCTAGTTCAACTCTGCTTAGGAAACTGACCAGAACAGTAGCTTCTCTTCAGTCCAATACACTGTACTTGCTGGGAACAGACGCCAGTGCTATTTGCACTGTGTATGGCAATGGGAGCGCAATAGTGACTCTTCTTAGCAGAAAACAACTCTTGCTCGTAGGACCAGAAACTGCATGGGATTCAACTCCGTTTAGGACTGGGAAACAAACGCTAGCTCGCCTTGCAAGAAACACACTCTGCTTTTGAGAAAACAGCACTCTTCTACTCTCCTGTGTTTCCTATAGGGCCAGAACCGTGAGCTTGCTCAGAACAAAAGAACTGTGCTTCCTACACACACGGGGCATATCTAGTTCAACTCTGCTTAGGAAACTGACAAGAACAGTAGCTTCTCTTCAGTCCAATACACTGTACTTGCTGGGAAGAGACGCGAGTGCTATTTGCACTGTGTATGGCAATGGGAGCGCAATAGTGGCTCTTCTTAGCAGAAAACAACTCTTGCTCGTAGGACCAGAAACTGCATGGGATTCAACTCCGTTTAGGACTGGGAAACAAACTCTAGCTCGCCTTGCAAGAAACACACTCTGCTTTTGAGAAAACAGCACTCTTCTACTCTCCTGTGTTTCCTATAGGGCCAGAACAGTGAGCTTGCTCAGAACAAAAGAACTGTGCTTCCTACACACACAGGGCATATCTAGTTCAACTGTGCTTAGGAAACTGACAAGAACAGTAGCTTCTCTTCAGTCCAATACACTGTACTTGCTGGGAAGAGACGCGAGGGCTATTTGCACTGTGTATGGCAATGGGAGCGCAATAGTGACTCTTCTTAGCAGAAAACAACTCTTGCTCGTAGGACCAGAATCTGCATGGGATTCAACTCCGTTTAGGACTGGGAAACAAACGCTAGCTCGCCTTGCAAGAAACACACTCTGCTTTTGAGAAAACAGCACTCTTCTACTCTCCTGTGTTTCCTATAGGGCCAGAACAGTGAGCTTGCTCAGAACAAAAGAACTGTGCTTCCTACACACACGGGGCATATCTAGTTCAACTCTGCTTAGGAAACTGACAAGAACAGTAGCTTCTCTTCAGTCCAATACACTGTACTTGCTGGGAACAGACGCGAGTGCTATTTGCACTGTGTATGGCAATGGGAGCGCAATAGTGGCTCTTCTTAGCAGAAAACAACTCTTGCTCGTAGGACCAGAATCTGCATGGGATTCAACTCCGTTTAGGACTGGGAAACAAACGCTAGCTCGCCTTGCAAGAAACACACTCTGCTTTTGAGAAAACAGCACTCTTCTACTCTCCTGTGTTTCCTATAGGGCCAGAACAGTGAGCTTGCTCAGAACAAAAGAACTGTGCTTCCTACACACACGGGGCATATCTAGTTCAACTCTGGTTAGGAAACTGACAAGAACAGTAGCTTCTCTTCAGTCAAATACACTGTACTTGCTGGGAAGAGACGCGAGGGCTATTTGCACTGTGTATGGCAATGGGAGCGCAATAGTGACTCTTCTTAGCAGAAGACAACTCTTGCTCGTAGGACCTGAATCTGCATGGGATTCAACTCCGTTTAGGACTGGGAAACAAACGCTAGCTCGCCTTGCAAGAAACACACTCTGCTTTTGAGAAAACAGCACTCTTCTACTCTCCTGTGTTTCCTATAGGGCCAGAACAGTGAGCTTGCTCAGAACAAAAGAACTGTGCTTCCTACACACACGGGGCATATCTAGTTCAACTCTGCTTAGGAAACTGACCAGAACAGTAGCTTCTCTTCAGTCCAATACACTGTACTTGCAGGGAACAGACGCGAGTGCTATTTGCACTGTGTATGGCAATGGGAGCGCAATAGTGGCTCTTCTTAGCAGAAAACAACTCTTGCTCGTAGGACCAGAATCTGCATGGGATTCAACTCCGTTTAGGACTGGGAAACAAACGCTAGCTCGCCTTGCAAGAAACACACTCTGCTTTTGAGAAAACAGCACTCTTCTACTCTCCTGTGTTTCCTATAGGGCCAGAACAGTGAGCTTGCTCAGAACAAAAGAACTGTGCTTCCTACACACACGGGGCATATCTAGTTCAACTCTGCTTAGGAAACTGACAAGAACAGTAGCTTCTCTTCAGTCAAATACACTGTACTTGCTGGGAAGAGACGCGAGGGCTATTTGCACTGTGTATGGCAATGGGAGCGCAATAGTGACTCTTCTTAGCAGAACACAACTCTTGCTCGTAGGACCAGAATCTGCATGGGATTCAACTCCGTTTAGGACTGGGAAACAAACGCTAGCTCGCCTTGCAAGAAACACACTCTGCTTTTGAGAAACAGCACTCTTCTACTCGCCTGTGTTTCCTATAGGGCCAGAACAGTGAGCTTGCTCAGAACAAAAGAACTGTGCTTCCTACACACACGGGGCATATCTAGTTCAACTCTGCTTAGGAAACTGAACAGAACAGTAGCTTCTCTTCAGTCCAATACACTGTACTTGCTGGGAAGAGACGCGAGGGCTATTTGCACTGTGTATGGCAATGGGAGCGCAATAGTGACTCTTCTTAGCAGAAGACAACTCTTGCTCGTAGGACCTGAATCTGCATGGGATTCAACTCCGTTTAGGACTGGGAAACAAACGCTAGCTCGCCTTGCAAGAAACACACTCTGCTTTTGAGAAAACAGCACTCTTCTACTCTCCTGTGTTTCCTATAGGGCCAGAACAGTGAGCTTGCTCAGAACAAAAGAACTGTGCTTCCTACACACACGGGGCATATCTAGTTCAACTCTGCTTAGGAAACTGAACAGAACAGTAGCTTCTCTTCAGTCCAATACACTGTACTTGCTGGGAAGAGACGCGAGGGCTATTTGCACTGTGTATGGCAATGGGAGCGCAATAGTGACTCTTCTTAGCAGAAGACAACTCTTGCTCGTAGGACCTGAATCTGCATGGGATTCAACTCCGTTTAGGACTGGGAAACAAACGCTAGCTCGCCTTGCAAGAAACACACTCTGCTTTTGAGAAAACAGCACTCTTCTACTCTCCTGTGTTTCCTATAGGGCCAGAACAGTGAGCTTGCTCAGAACAAAAGAACTGTGCTTCCTACACACACGGGGCATATCTAGTTCAACTCTGCTTAGGAAACTGACCAGAACAGTAGCTTCTCTTCAGTCCAATACACTGTACTTGCAGGGAACAGACGCGAGTGCTATTTGCACTGTGTATGGCAATGGGAGCGCAATAGTGGCTCTTCTTAGCAGAAAACAACTCTTGCTCGTAGGACCAGAATCTGCATGGGATTCAACTCCGTTTAGGACTGGGAAACAAACGCTAGCTCGCCTTGCAAGAAACACACTCTGCTTTTGAGAAAACAGCACTCTTCTACTCTCCTGTGTTTCCTATAGGGCCAGAACAGTGAGCTTGCTCAGAACAAAAGAACTGTGCTTCCTACACACACGGGGCATATCTAGTTCAACTCTGCTTAGGAAACTGACAAGAACAGTAGCTTCTCTTCAGTCAAATACACTGTACTTGCTGGGAAGAGACGCGAGGGCTATTTGCACTGTGTATGGCAATGGGAGCGCAATAGTGACTCTTCTTAGCAGAACACAACTCTTGCTCGTAGGACCAGAATCTGCATGGGATTCAACTCCGTTTAGGACTGGGAAACAAACGCTAGCTCGCCTTGCAAGAAACACACTCTGCTTTTGAGAAACAGCACTCTTCTACTCGCCTGTGTTTCCTATAGGGCCAGAACAGTGAGCTTGCTCAGAACAAAAGAACTGTGCTTCCTACACACACGGGGCATATCTAGTTCAACTCTGCTTAGGAAACTGAACAGAACAGTAGCTTCTCTTCAGTCCAATACACTGTACTTGCTGGGAACAGACGCGAGTGCTATTTGCACTGTGTATGGCAATGGGAGCGCAATAGTGGCTCTTCTTAGCAGAAAACAACTCTTGCTCGTAGGACCAGAATCTGCATGGGATTCAACTCCGTTTAGGACTGGGAAACAAACGCTAGCTCCCCTTGCAAGAAACACACTCTGCTTTTGAGAAAACAGCACTCTTCTACTCTCCTGTGTTTCCTATAGGGCCAGAACAGTGAGCTTGCTCAGAACAAAAGAACTGTGCTTCCTACACACACGGGGCATATCTAGTTCAACTCTGCTTAGGAAACTGACAAGAACAGTAGCTTCTCTTCAGTCCAATACACTGTACTTGCTGTGAAGAGACGCGAGGGCTATTTGCACTTTGTATGGCAATGGGAGCGCAATAGTGGCTCTTCTTAGCAGAACACAACTCTTGCTCGTAGGACCAGAATCTGCATGGGATTCAACTCCGTTTAGGACTGGGAAACAAACGCTAGCTCGCCTTGCAAGAAACACACTCTGCTTTTGAGAAAACAGCACTCTTCTACTCTCCTGTGTTTCCTATAGGGCCAGAACAGTGAGCTTGCTCAGAACAAAAGAACTGTGCTTCCTACACACACGGGGCATATCTAGTTCAACTCTGCTTAGGAAACTGACCAGAACAGTAGCTTCTCTTCAGTCCAATACACTGTACTTGCTGGGAACAGACTCAATGGGTGTGCAATAGTGACTCTTCTTAGCAGAAAACAACTCTTGCTCGTAGGACCAGAAACTGCATGGGATTCAACTCCGTTTAGGACTGGGAAACAAACGCTAGCTCGCCTTGCAAGAAACACACTCTGCTTTTGAGAAAACAGCACTCTTCTACTCTCCTGTGTTTCCTATAGGGCCAGAACAGTGAGCTTGCTCAGAACAAAAGAACTGTGCTTCCTACACACACGGGGCATATCTAGTTCAACTCTGCTTAGGATACTGACCAGAACAGTAGCTTCTCTTCAGTCCAATACACTGTACTTGCTGGGAACAGACGCCAGTGCTATTTGCACTGTGTATGGCAATGGGAGCGCAATAGTGGCTCTTCTTAGCAGAAAACAACTCTTGCTCGTAGGACCAGAATCTGCATGGGATTCAACTCCGTTTAGGACTGGGAAACAAACGCTAGCTCGCCTTGCAAGAAACACACTCTGCTTTTGAGAAAACAGCACTCTTCTACTCTCCTGTGTTTCCTATAGGGCCAGAACAGTGAGCTTGCTCAGAACAAAAGAACTGTGCTTCCTACACACACGGGGCATATCTAGTTCAACTCTGCTTCGGAAACTGACCAGAACAGTAGCTTCTCTTCAGTCCAATACACTGTACTTGCTGGGAACAGACGCGAGTGCTATTTGCACTGTGTATGGCAATGGGAGCGCAATAGTGACTCTTCTTTGCAGAAAACAACTCTTGCTCGTAGGACCAGAAACTGCATGGGATTCAACTCCGTTTAGGACTGGGAAACAAACGCTAGCTCGCCTTGCAAGAAACACACTCTGCTTTTGAGAAAACAGCACTCTTCTACTCTCCTGTGTTTCCTATAGGGCCAGAACAGTGAGCTTGCTCAGAACAAAAGAACTGTGCTTCCTACACACACGGGGCATATCTAGTTCAACTCTGCTTAGGAAACTGACAAGAACAGTAGCTTCTCTTCAGTCCAATACACTGTACTTGCTGGGAACAGACGCGAGTGCTATTTGCACTGTGTATGGCAATGGGAGCACAAAAGTGACTCTTCTTGGCAGAACACAACTCTTGCTGGAAGGACCAGAATCTGCATGGGATTCAACTCCGTTTAGGACTGGGAAACAAACGCTAGCTCGCCTTGCAAGAAACACACTCTGCTTTTGAGAAAACAGCACTCTTCTACTCTCCTGTGTTTCCTATAGGGCCAGAACAGTGAGCTTGCTCAGAACAAAAGAACTGTGCTTCCTACACACACGGGGCATATCTAGTTCAACTCTGCTTAGGAAACTGACCAGAACAGTAGCTTCTCTTCAGTCCAATACACTGTACTTGCTGGGAACAGACGCCAGTGCTATTTGCACTGTGTATGGCAATGGGAGCGCAATAGTGGCTCTTCTTAGCAGAAAACAACTCTTGCTCATAGGACCAGAATCTGCATGGGATTCAACTCCGTTTAGGACTGGGAAACAAACGCTAGCTCGCCTTGCAAGAAACACACTCTGCTTTTGAGAAAACAGCACTCTTCTACTCTCCTGTGTTTCCTATAGGGCCAGAACAGTGAGCATGCTCAGAACAAAAGAACTGTGCTTCCTACACACACGGGGCATATCTAGTTCAACTCTGCTTAGGAAACTGACCAGAACAGTAGCTTCTCTTCAGTCCAATACACTGTACTTGCTGGGAACAGACGCGAGTGCTATTTGCACTGTGTATGGCAATGGGAGCGCAATAGTGGCTCTTCTTAGCAGAAAACAACTCTTGCTCGTAGGACCAGAATCTGCATGGGATTCAACTCCGTTTAGGACTGGGAAACAAACGCTAGCTCGCCTTGCAAGAAACACACTCTGCTTTTGAGAAAACAGCACTCTTCTACTCTCCTGTGTTTCCTATAGGGCCAGAACAGTGAGCTTGCTCAGAACAAAAGAACTGTGCTTCCTACACACACGGGGCATATCTAGTTCAACTCTGCTTAGGAAACTGAACAGAACAGTAGCTTCTCTTCAGTCCAATACACTGTACTTGCTGGGAACAGACGCCAGTGCTATTTGCACTGTGTATGGCAATGGGAGCACAATAGTGACTCTACTTTGCAGAAAACAACTCTTGCTTGTAGGAGCAGAAACTGCATGGGATTCAACTCCATTTAGGACTGGGAAACAAACGCTAGCTCGCCTTGCAAGAAACACACTCTGCTTTTGAGAAAACAGCACTCTTCTACTCTCCTGTGTTTCCTATAGGGCCAGAACAGTGAGCTTGCTCAGAACAAAAGAACTGTGCTTCCTACACACACGGGGCATATCTAGTTCAACTCTGCTTAGGAAACTGACAAGAACAGTAGCTTCTCTTCAGTCCAATACACTGTACTTGCTGGGAACAGACGCGAGTGCTATTTGCACTGTGTATGGCAATGGGAGCGCAATAGTGACTCTTCTTAGCAGAATACAACTCTTGCTCGTAGGACCAGAATCTGCATGGGATTCAACTCCGTTTAGGACTGGGAAACAAACGCTAGCTCGCCTTGCAAGAAACACACTCTGCTTTTGAGAAAACAGCACTCTTCTACTCTCCTGTGTTTCCTATAGGGCCAGAACAGTGAGCTTGCTCAGAACAAAAGAACTGTGCTTCCTACACACACGGGGCATATCTAGTTCAACTCTGCTTAGGAAACTGACCAGAACAGTAGCTTCTCTTCAGTCCAATACACTGTACTTGCTGGGAACAGACGCCAGTGCTATTTGCACTGTATATGGCAATGGGAGCGCAATAGTGACTCTTCTTAGCAGAAAACAACTCTTGCTCGTAGGACCAGAAACTGCATGGGATTCAACTCCGTTTAGGACTGGGAAACAAACGCTAGCTCGCCTTGCAAGAAACACACTCTGCTTTTGAGAAAACAGCACTCTTCTACTCTCCTGTGTTTCCTATAGGGCCAGAACAGTGAGCTTGCTCAGAACAAAAGAACTGTGCTTCCTACACACACGGGGCATATCTAGTTCAACTCTGCTTAGGATACTGACCAGAACAGTAGCTTCTCTTCAGTCCAATACACTGTACTTGCTGGGAACAGACGCGAGTGCTATTTGCACTGTGTATGGCAATGGGAGCGCAATAGTGACTCTTCTTAGCAGAACACAACTCTTGCTCGTAGGACCAGAAACTCCATGGGATTCAACTCCATTTAGGACTGGGAAACAAACGCTAGCTCGCCTTGCAAGAAACACACTCTGCTTTTGAGAAAACAGCACTCTTCTACTCTCCTGTGTTTCCTATAGGGCCAGAACAGTGAGCTTGCTCAGAACAAAAGAACTGTGCTTCCTACACAAACGGGGCATATCTAGTTCAACTCTGCTTAGGAAACTGACCAGAACAGTAGCTTCTCTTCAGTCCAATACACTGTACTTGCTGGGAACAGACGCCAGTGCTATTTGCACTGTGTATGGCAATGGGAGCGCAATAGTGGCTCTTCTTAGCAGAAAACAACTCTTGCTCGTAGGACCAGAATCTGCATGGGATTCAACTCCGTTTAGGACTGGGAAACAAACGCTAGCTCGCCTTGCAAGAAACACACTCTGCTTTTGAGAAAACAGCACTCTTCTACTCTCCTGTGTTTCCTATAGGGCCAGAACAGTGAGCTTGCTCAGAACAAAAGAACTGTGCTTCCTACACACACGGGGCATATCTAGTTCAACTCTGCTTAGGAAACTGACAAGAACAGTAGCTTCTCTTCAGTCCAATACACTGTACTTGCTGGGAAGAGACGCGAGGGCTATTTGCACTGTGTATGGCAATGGGAGCGCAATAGTGACTCTTCTTAGCAGAACACAACTCTTGCTCGTAGGACCAGAATCTGCATGGGATTCAACTCCGTTTAGGACTGGGAAACAAACGCTAGCTCGCCTTGCAAGAAACACACTCTGCTTTTGAGAAAACAGCACTCTTCTACTCTCCTGTGTTTCCTATAGGGCCAGAACAGTGAGCTTGCTCAGAACAAAAGAACTGTGCTTCCTACACACACGGGGCATATCTAGTTCAACTCTGCTTCGGAAACTGACCAGAACAGTAGCTTCTCTTCAGTCCAATACACTGTACTTGCTGGGAACAGACGCGAGTGCTATTTGCACTGTGTATGGCAATGGGAGCGCAATAGTGACTCTTCTTTGCAGAAAACAACTCTTGCTCGTAGGAGCAGAAACTGCATGGGATTCAACTCCGTTTAGGACTGGGAAACAAACGCTAGCTCGCCTTGCAAGAAACACACTCTGCTTTTGAGAAAACAGCACTCTTCTACTCTCCTGTGTTTCCTATAGGGCCAGAACAGTGAGCTTGCTCAGAACAAAAGAACTGTGCTTCCTACACACACGGGGCATATCTACTTCAACTCTGCTTAGGAAACTGACCAGAACAGTAGCTTCTCTTCAGTCCAATACACTGTACTTGCTGGGAACAGACGCGAGTGCTATTTGCACTGTGTATGGCAATGGGAGCGCAATAGTGGCTCTTCTTAGCAGAAAACAACTCTTGCTCGTAGGACCAGAATCTGCATGGGATTCAACTCCGTTTAGGCCTGGGAAACAAACGCTAGCTCGCCTTGCAAGAAACACACTCTGCTTTTGAGAAAACAGCACTCTTCTACTCTTCTGTGTTTCCTATAGGGCCAGAACAGTGAGCTTGCTCAGAACAAAAGAACTGTGCTTCCTACACACACGGGGCATATCTAGTTCAACTCTGCTTAGGAAACTGACAAGAACAGTAGCTTCTCTTCAGTCCAATACACTGTACTTGCTGGGAACAGACGCGAGTGCTATTTGCACTGTGTATGGCAATGGGAGCACAATAGTGACTCTTCTTTGCAGAAAACAACTCTTGCTTGTAGGACCAGAATCTGCATGGGATTCAACTCCGTTTAGGACTGGGAAACAAACGCTAGCTCGCCTTGCAAGAAACACACTCTGCTTTTGAGAAAACAGCACTCTTCTACTCTCCTGTGTTTCCTATAGGGCCAGAACAGTGAGCTTGCTCAGAACAAAAGAACTGTGCTTCCTACACACACGGGGCATATCTAGTTCAACTCTGCTTAGGAAACTGACCAGAACAGTAGCTTCTCTTCAGTCCAATACACTGTACTTGCTGGGAACAGACGCGAGTGCTATTTGCACTGTGTATGGCAATGGGAGCGCAATAGTGGCTCTTCTTAGCAGAAAACAACTCTTGCTCGTAGGACCAGAATCTGCATGGGATTCAACTCCGTTTAGGACTGGGAAACAAACGCTAGCTCGCCTTGCAAGAAACACACTCTGCTTTTGAGAAAACAGCACTCTTCTACTCTCCTGTGTTTCCTATAGGGCCAGAACAGTGAGCTTGCTCAGAACAAAAGAACTGTGCTTCCTACACACACGGGGCATATCTAGTTCAACTCTGCTTAGGAAACTGACCAGAACAGTAGCTTCTCTTCAGTCCAATACACTGTACTTGCTGGGAACAGACGCGAGTGCTATTTGCACTGTGTATGGCAATGGGAGCGCAATAGTGGCTCCTCTTAGCAGAAAACAACTCTTGCTCATAGGACCAGAATCTGCATGGGATTCAACTCCCTTTAGGCCTGGGAAACAAACGCTAGCTCGCCTTGCAAGAAACACACTCTGCTTTTGAGAAAACAGCACTCTTCTACTCTCCTGTGTTTCCTATAGGGCCAGAACAGTGAGCTTGCTCAGAACAAAAGAACTGTGCTTCCTACACACACGGGGCATATCTAGTTCAACTCTGCTTAGGAAACTGACCAGAACAGTAGCTTCTCTTCAGTCCAATACACTGTACTTGCTGGGAACAGACGCGAGTGCTATTTGCACTGTGTATGGCAATGGGAGCACAATAGTGGCTCTTCTTAGCAGAAAACAACTCTTGCTCGTAGGACCAGAATCTGCATGGGATTCAACTCCGTTTAGGACTGGGAAACAAACGCTAGCTCGCCTTGCAAGAAACACACTCTGCTTTTGAGAAAACAGCACTCTTCTACTCTCCTGTGTTTCCTATAGGGCCAGAACAGTGAGCTTGCTCAGAACAAAAGAACTGTGCTTCCTACACACACGGGGCATATCTAGTTCAACTCTGCTTAGGAAACTGACCAGATCAGTAGCTTCTCTTCAGTCCAATACACTGTACTTGCTGGGAACAGACGCAATGGGTGCGCAATAGTGACTCTTCTTAGCAGAAAACAACTCTTGCTCGTAGGACCAGAAACTGCATGGGATTCAACTCCGTTTAGGACTGGGAAACAAACGCTAGCTCGCCTTGCAAGAAACACACTCTGCTTTTGAGAAAACAGCACTCTTCTACTCTCCTGTGTTTCCTATAGGGCCAGAACAGTGAGCTTGCTCAGAACAAAAGAACTGTGCTTCCTACACACACGGGGCATATCTAGTTCAACTCTGCTTAGGAAACTGACCAGAACAGTAGCTTCTCTTCAGTCCAATACACTGTACTTGCTGGGAACAGACGCGAGTGCTATTTGCACTGTGTATGGCAATGGGAGCGCAATAGTGGCTCTTCTTAGCAGAAAACAACTCTTGCTCGTAGGACCAGAATCTGCATGGGATTCAACTCTGTTTAGGACTGGGAAACAAACGCTAGCTCGCCTTGCAAGAAACACACTCTGCTTTTGAGAAAACAGCACTCTTCTACTCTCCTGTGTTTCCTATAGGGCCAGAACAGTGAGCTTGCTCAGAACAAAAGAACTGTGCTTCCTACACACACGGGGCATATCTAGTTCAACTCTGCTTAGGAAACTGACCAGAACAGTAGCTTCTCTTCAGTCCAATACACTGTACTTGCTGGGAACAGACGCGAGTGCTATTTGCACTGTGTATGGCATGGGAGCGCAATAGTGGCTCTTCTTAGCAGAAAACAACTCTTGCTGGTAGGACCAGAATCTGCATGGGATTCAACTCCGTTTAGGACTGGGAAACAAACGCTAGCTCGCCTTGCAAGAAACACACTCTGCTTTTGAGAAAACAGCACTCTTCTACTCTCCTGTGTTTCCTATAGGGCCAGAACAGTGAGCTTGCTCAGAACAAAAGAACTGTGCTTCCTACACACACGGGGCATATCTAGTTCAACTCTGCTTAGGAAACTGACCAGAACAGTAGCTTCTCTTCAGTCCAATACACTGTACTTGCTGGGAACAGACGCAATGGGTGCGCAATAGTGACTCTTCTTAGCAGAAAACAACTCTTGCTCGTAGGACCAGAAACTGCATGGGATTCAACTCCGTTTAGGACTGGGAAACAAACGCTAGCTCGCCTTGCAAGAAACACACTCTGCTTTTGAGAAAACAGCACTCATCTACTCTCCTGTGTTTCCTATAGGGCCAGAACAGTGAGCTTGCTCAGAACAAAAGAACTGTGCTTCCTACACACACGGGGCATATCTAGTTCAACTCTGCTTAGGAAACTGACAAGAACAGTAGCTTCTCTTCAGTCCAATACACTGTACTTGCTGGGAACAGACGCGAGTGCTATTTGCACTGTGTATGGCAATGGGAGAGCAACAGTGGCTCTTCTTAGCAGAAAACAACTCTTGCTCCTAGGACCAGAAACTGCATGGATTCTACTCCGTTTAGGACTGGGAAACAAACGCTAGCTCGCCTTGCAAGAAACACACTCTGCTTTTGAGAAAACAGCACTCTTCTACTCTCCTGTGTTTCCTATAGGGCCAGAACAGTGAGCTTGCTCAGAACAAAAGAACTGTGCTTCCTACACACACGGGGCATATCTAGTTCAACTCTGCTTAGGAAACTGACCAGAACAGTAGCTTCTCTTCAGTCCAATACACTGTACTTGCTGGGAACAGACGCCAGTGCTACTTGCACTGTATATGGCAATGGGAGCGCAATAGTGACTCTTCTTAGCAGAAAACAACTCTTGCTCATAGGACCAGAAACTGCATGGGATTCAACTCCGTTTAGGACTGGGAAACAAACGCTAGCTCGCCTTGCAAGAAACACACTCTGCTTTTGAGAAAACAGCACTCTTCTACTCTCCTGTGTTTCCTATAGGGCCAGAACAGTGAGCTTGCTCAGAACAAAAGAACTGTGCTTCCTACACACACGGGGCATATCTAGTTCAACTCTGCTTAGGATACTGACCAGAACAGTAGCTTCTCTTCAGTCCAATACACTGTACTTGCTGGGAACAGACGCCAGTGCTATTTGCACTGTGTATGGCAATGGGAGCGCAATAGTGGCTCTTCTTAGCAGAAAACAACTCTTGCTCGTAGGACCAGAATCTGCATGGGATTCAACTCCGTTTAGGACTGGGAAACAAACGCTACCTCGCCTTGCAAGAAACACACTCTGCTTTTGAGAAAACAGCACTCTTCTACTCTCCTGTGTTTCCTATAGGGCCAGAACAGTGAGCTTGCTCAGAACAAAAGAACTGTGCTTCCTACACACACGGGGCATATCTAGTTCAACTCTGCTTAGGAAACTGACCAGAACAGTAGCTTCTCTTCAGTCCAATACACTGTACTTGCTGGGAAGAGACGCGAGGGCTATTTGCACTGTGTATGGCAATGGGAGCGCAATAGTGACTCTTCTTTGCAGAAAACAACTCTTGCTCTAGGAGCAGAAAGTGCATGGGATTCAACTCCGTTTAGGACTGGGAAACAAACGCTAGCTCGCCTTGCAAGAAACACACTCTGCTTTTGAGAAAACAGCACTCTTCTACTCTCCTGTGTTTCCTATAGGGCCAGAACAGTGAGCTTGCTCAGAACAAAAGAACTGTGCTTCCTACACACACGGGGCATATCTAGTTCAACTCTGCTTAGGAAACTGACCAGAACAGTAGCTTCTCTTCAGTCCAATACACTGTACTTGCTGGGAACAGACGCGAGTCCTATTTGACCTGTGTATGGCAATGGGAGCGCAATAGTGGCTCTTCTTAGCAGAAAACAACTCTTGCTCGTAGGACCAGAATCTGCATGGGATTCAACTCCGTTTAGGACTGGGAAACAAACGCTAGCTCGCCTTGCAAGAAACACACTCTGCTTTTGAGAAAACAGCACTCTTCTACTCTTCTGTGTTTCCTATAGGGCCAGAACAGTGAGCTTGCTCAGAACAAAAGAACTGTGCTTCCTACACACACGGGGCATATCTAGTTCAACTCTGCTTAGGAAACTGACAAGAACAGTAGCTTCTCTTCAGTCCAATACACTGTACTTGCTGGGAACAGACGCGAGTGCTATTTGCACTGTGTATGGCAATGGGAGCGCAATAGTGGCTCTTCTTAGCAGAAAACAACTCTTGCTCGTAGGACCAGAATCTGCTTGGGATTCAACTCCGTTTAGGACTGGGAAACAAACGCTAGCTCGCCTTGCAAGAAACACACTCTGCTTTTGAGAAAACAGCACTCTTCTACTCTCCTGTGTTTCCTATAGGGCCAGAACAGTGATCTTGCTCAGAACAAAAGAACTGTGCTTCCTACACACACGGGGCATATCTAGTTCAACTCTGCTTAGGAAACTGACAAGAACAGTAGCTTCTCTTCAGTCAAATACACTGTACTTGCTGGGAACTGACGCGAGGGCTATTTGCACTGTGTATGGCAATGGGAGCGCAATAGTGACTCTTCTTAGCAGAACACAACTCTTGCTCGTAGGACCAGAATCTGCATGGGATTCAACTCCGTTTAGGACTGGGAAACAAACGCTAGCTCGCCTTGCAAGAAACACACTCTGCTTTTGAGAAAACAGCACTCTTCTACTCGCCTGTGTTTCCTATAGGGCCAGAACAGTGAGCTTGCTCAGAACAAAAGAACTGTGCTTCCTACACACACGGGGCATATCTAGTTCAACTCTGCTTAGGAAACTGACCAGAACAGTAGCTTCTCTTCAGTCCAATACACTGTACTTGCTGGGAACAGACGCGAGTGCTATTTCCACTGTGTATGGCATGGGAGCGCAATAGTGGCTCTTCTTAGCAGAAAACAACTCTTGCTCGTAGGACCAGAATCTGCATGGGATTCAACTCCGTTTAGGCCTGGGAAACAAACGCTAGCTCGCCTTGCAAGAAACACACTCTGCTTTTGAGAAAACAGCACTCTTCTACTCTCCTGTGTTTCCTATAGGGCCAGAACAGTGAGCTTGCTCAGAACAAAAGAACTGTGCTTCCTACACACACGGGGCATATCTAGTTCAACTCTGCTTAGGAAACTGACAAGAACAGTAGCTTCTCTTCAGTCCAATACACTGTACTTGCTGGGAAGAGACGCGAGGGATATTTGCACTGTGTATGGCAATGGGAGCGCAATAGTGGCTCTTCTTAGCAGAACACAACTCTTGCTCGTAGGACCAGAATCTGCATGGGATTCAACTCCGTTTAGGACTGGGAAACAAACGCTAGCTCGCCTTGCAAGAAACACACTCTGCTTTTGAGAAAACAGCACTCTTCTACTCTCCTGTGTTTCCTATAGGGCCAGAACAGTGAGCTTGCTCAGAACAAAAGAACTGTGCTTCCTACACACACGGGGCATATCTAGTTCAACTCTGCTTAGGAAACTGACCAGAACAGTAGCTTCTCTTCAGTCCAATACACTGTACTTGCTGGGAACAGACGCGAGTGCTATTTGCACTGTGTATGGCAATGGGAGAGCAACAGTGGCTCTTCTTAGCAGAAAACAACTCTTGCTCCTAGGACCAGAAACTGCATGGGATTCTACTCCGTTTAGGACTGGGAAACAAACGCTAGCTCGCCTTGCAAGAAACACACTCTGCTTTTGAGAAAACAGCACTCTTCTACTCTCCTGTGTTTCCTATAGGGCCAGAACAGTGAGCTTGCTCAGAACAAAAGAACTGTGCTTCCTACACACACGGGGCATATCTAGTTCAACTCTGCTTAGGAAACTGACCAGAACAGTAGCTTCTCTTCAGTCCAATACACTGTACTTGCTGGGAACAGACGCCATTGCTATTTGCACTGTGTATGGCAATGGGAGCGCAATAGTGGCTCTTCTTAGCAGAAAACAACTCTTGCTCATAGGACCAGAATCTGCATGGGATTCAACTCCGTTTAGGACTGGGAAACAAACGCTAGCTCGCCTTGCAAGAAACACACTCTGCTTTTGAGAAAACAGCACTCTTCTACTCTTCTGTGTTTCCTATAGGGCCAGAACAGTGAGCTTGCTCAGAACAAAAGAACTGTGCTTCCTACACACACGGGGCATATCTAGTTCAACTCTGCTTAGGAAACTGACAAGAACAGTAGCTTCTCTTCAGTCCAATACACTGTACTTGCTGGGAACAGACGCGAGTGCTATTTGCACTGTGTATGGCAATGGGAGCACAATAGTGACTCTTCTTTGCAGAAAACAACTCTTGCTTGTAGGAGCAGAAACTGCATGGGATTCAACTCCATTTAGGACTGGGAAACAAACGCTAGCTCGCCTTGCAAGAAACACACTCTGCTTTTGAGAAAACAGCACTCTTCTACTCTCCTGTGTTTCCTATAGGGCCAGAACAGTGAGCTTGCTCAGAACAAAAGAACTGTGCTTCCTACACACACGGGGCATATCTAGTTCAACTCTGCTTAGGAAACTGACCAGAACAGTAGCTTCTCTTCAGTCCAATACACTGTACTTGCTGGGAACAGACGCCAGTGCTATTTGCACTGTGTATGGCAATGGGAGCGCAATAGTGGCTCTTCTTAGCAGAAAACAACTCTTGCTCATAGGACCAGAATCTGCATGGGATTCAACTCCGTTTAGGACTGGGAAACAAACGCTAGCTCGCCTTGCAAGAAACACACTCTGCTTTTGAGAAAACAGCACTCTTCTACTCTCCTGTGTTTCCTATAGGGCCAGAACAGTGAGCTTGCTCAGAACAAAAGAACTGTGCTTCCTACACACACGGGGCATATCTAGTTCAACTCTGCTTAGGAAACTGACCAGAACAGTAGCTTCTCTTCAGTCCAATACACTGTACTTGCTGGGAACAGACGCGAGTGCTATTTGCACTGTGTATGGCAATGGGAGCACAATAGTGGCTCTTCTTAGCAGAAAACAACTCTTGCTCGTAGGACCAGAATCTGCATGGGATTCAACTCCGTTTAGGACTGGGAAACAAACGCTAGCTCGCCTTGCAAGAAACACACTCTGCTTTTGAGAAAACAGCACTCTTCTACTCTCCTGTGTTTCCTATAGGGCCAGAACAGTGAGCTTGCTCAGAACAAAAGAACTGTGCTTCCTACACACACGGGGCATATCTAGTTCAACTCTGCTTAGGAAACTGACCAGAACAGTAGCTTCTCTTCAGTCCAATACACTGTACTTGCTGGGAACAGACGCAATGGGTGCGCAATAGTGACTCTTCTTAGCAGAAAACAACTCTTGCTCGTAGGACCAGAAACTGCATGGGATTCAACTCCGTTTAGGACTGGGAAACAAACGCTAGCTCGCCTTGCAAGAAACACACTCTGCTTTTGAGAAAACAGCACTCATCTACTCTCCTGTGTTTCCTATAGGGCCAGAACAGTGAGCTTGCTCAGAACAAAAGAACTGTGCTTCCTACACACACGAGGCATATCTAGTTCAACTCTGCTTAGGAAACTGACAAGAACAGTAGCTTCTCTTCAGTCCAATACACTGTACTTGCTGGGAACAGACGCGAGTGCTATTTGCACTGTGTATGGCAATGGGAGAGCAACAGTGGCTCTTCTTAGCAGAAAACAACTCTTGCTCCTAGGACCAGAAACTGCATGGATTCTACTCCGTTTAGGACTGGGAAACAAACGCTAGCTCGCCTTGCAAGAAACACACTCTGCTTTTGAGAAAACAGCACTCTTCTACTCTCCTGTGTTTCCTATAGGGCCAGAACAGTGAGCTTGCTCAGAACAAAAGAACTGTGCTTCCTACACACACGGGGCATATCTAGTTCAACTCTGCTTAGGAAACTGACCAGAACAGTAGCTTCTCTTCAGTCCAATACACTGTACTTGCTGGGAACAGACGCCAGTGCTACTTGCACTGTATATGGCAATGGGAGCGCAATAGTGACTCTTCTTAGCAGAAAACAACTCTTGCTCATAGGACCAGAAACTGCATGGGATTCAACTCCGTTTAGGACTGGGAAACAAACGCTAGCTCGCCTTGCAAGAAACACACTCTGCTTTTGAGAAAACAGCACTCTTCTACTCTCCTGTGTTTCCTATAGGGCCAGAACAGTGAGCTTGCTCAGAACAAAAGAACTGTGCTTCCTACACACACGGGGCATATCTAGTTCAACTCTGCTTAGGATACTGACCAGAACAGTAGCTTCTCTTCAGTCCAATACACTGTACTTGCTGGGAACAGACGCCAGTGCTATTTGCACTGTGTATGGCAATGGGAGCGCAATAGTGGCTCTTCTTAGCAGAAAACAACTCTTGCTCGTAGGACCAGAATCTGCATGGGATTCAACTCCGTTTAGGACTGGGAAACAAACGCTACCTCGCCTTGCAAGAAACACACTCTGCTTTTGAGAAAACAGCACTCTTCTACTCTCCTGTGTTTCCTATAGGGCCAGAACAGTGAGCTTGCTCAGAACAAAAGAACTGTGCTTCCTACACACACGGGGCATATCTAGTTCAACTCTGCTTAGGAAACTGACCAGAACAGTAGCTTCTCTTCAGTCCAATACACTGTACTTGCTGGGAAGAGACGCGAGGGCTATTTGCACTGTGTATGGCAATGGGAGCGCAATAGTGACTCTTCTTTGCAGAAAACAACTCTTGCTCTAGGAGCAGAAAGTGCATGGGATTCAACTCCGTTTAGGACTGGGAAACAAACGCTAGCTCGCCTTGCAAGAAACACACTCTGCTTTTGAGAAAACAGCACTCTTCTACTCTCCTGTGTTTCCTATAGGGCCAGAACAGTGAGCTTGCTCAGAACAAAAGAACTGTGCTTCCTACACACACGGGGCATATCTAGTTCAACTCTGCTTAGGAAACTGACCAGAACAGTAGCTTCTCTTCAGTCCAATACACTGTACTTGCTGGGAACAGACGCGAGTCCTATTTGCACTGTGTATGGCAATGGGAGCGCAATAGTGGCTCTTCTTAGCAGAAAACAACTCTTGCTCGTAGGACCAGAATCTGCATGGGATTCAACTCCGTTTAGGCCTGGGAAACAAACGCTAGCTCGCCTTGCAAGAAACACACTCTGCTTTTGAGAAAACAGCACTCTTCTACTCTTCTGTGTTTCCTATAGGGCCAGAACAGTGAGCTTGCTCAGAACATAAGAACTGTGCTTCCTACACACACGGGGCATATCTAGTTCAACTCTGCTTAGGAAACTGACAAGAACAGTAGCTTCTCTTCAGTCCAATACACTGTACTTGCTGGGAACAGACGCGAGTGCTATTTGCACTGTGTATGGCAATGGGAGCGCAATAGTGGCTCTTCTTAGCAGAAAACAACTCTTGCTCGTAGGACCAGAATCTGCTTGGGATTCAACTCCGTTTAGGACTGGGAAACAAACGCTAGCTCGCCTTGCAAGAAACAAACTCTGCTTTTGAGAAAACAGCACTCTTCTACTCTCCTGTGTTTCCTATAGGGCCAGAACAGTGATCTTGCTCAGAACAAAAGAACTGTGCTTCCTACACACACGGGGCATATCTAGTTCAACTCTGCTTAGGAAACTGACAAGAACAGTAGCTTCTCTTCAGTCAAATACACTGTACTTGCTGGGAACTGACGCGAGGGCTATTTGCACTGTGTATGGCAATGGGAGCGCAATAGTGACTCTTCTTAGCAGAACACAACTCTTGCTCGTAGGACCAGAATCTGCATGGGATTCAACTCCGTTTAGGACTGGGAAACAAACGCTAGCTCGCCTTGCAAGAAACACACTCTGCTTTTGAGAAAACAGCACTCTTCTACTCGCCTGTGTTTCCTATAGGGCCAGAACAGTGAGCTTGCTCAGAACAAAAGAACTGTGCTTCCTACACACACGGGGCATATCTAGTTCAACTCTGCTTAGGAAACTGACCAGAACAGTAGCTTCTCTTCAGTCCAATACACTGTACTTGCTGGGAACAGACGCGAGTGCTATTTGCACTGTGTATGGCATGGGAGCGCAATAGTGGCTCTTCTTAGCAGAAAACAACTCTTGCTCGTAGGACCAGAATCTGCATGGGATTCAACTCCGTTTAGGCCTGGGAAACAAACGCTAGCTCGCCTTGCAAGAAACACACTCTGCTTTTGAGAAAACAGCACTCTTCTACTCTCCTGTGTTTCCTATAGGGCCAGAACAGTGAGCTTGCTCAGAACAAAAGAACTGTGCTTCCTACACACACGGGGCATATCTAGTTCAACTCTGCTTAGGAAACTGACAAGAACAGTAGCTTCTCTTCAGTCCAATACACTGTACTTGCTGGGAAGAGACGCGAGGGCTATTTGCAGTGTGTATGGCAATGGGAGCGCAATAATGACTCTTCTTAGCAGAACACAACTCTTGCTCGTAGGACCAGAATCTGCATGGGATTCAACTCCGCTTAGGACTGGGAAACAAACGCTAGCTCGCCTTGCAAGAAACACACTCTGCTTTTGAGAAAACAGCACTCTTCTACTCTCCTGTGTTTCCTATAGGGCCAGAACAGTGAGCTTGCTCAGAACAAAAGAACTGTGCTTCCTACACACACGGGGCATATCTAGTTCAACTCTGCTTAGGAAACTGACCAGAAGAGTAGCTTCTCTTCAGTCCAATACACTGTACTTGCTGGGAACAGACGCCAGTGCTATTTGCACTGTGTATGGCAATGGGAGCGCAATAGTGACTCTTCTTAGCAGAAAAAAACTCTTGCTCATAGGACCAGAAACTGCATGGGATTCAACTCCGTTTAGGACTGGGAAACAAACGCTAGCTCGCCTTGCAAGAAACACACTCTGCTTTTGAGAAAACAGCACTCATCTACTCTTCTGTGTTTCCTATAGGGCCAGAACAGTGAGCTTGCTCAGAACAAAAGAACTGTGCTTCCTACACACACGGGGCATATCTAGTTCAACTCTGCTTAGGAAACTGACCAGAACAGTAGCTTCTCTTCAGTCCAATACACTGTACTTGCTGGGAACAGACGCGAGTGCTATTTGCACTGTGTATGGCAATGGGAGCGCAACAGTGGCTCTTCTTAGCAGAAAACAACTCTTGCTCGTAGGACCAGAATCTGCATGGGATTCAACTCCGTTTAGGACTGGGAAACAAACGCTAGCTCGCCTTGCAAGAAACACACTCTGCTTTTGAGAAAACAGCACTCTTCTACTCTCCTGTGTTTCCTATAGGGCCAGAACAGTGAGCTTGCTCAGAACAAAAGAACTGTGCTTCCTACACACACGGGGCATATCTAGTTCAACTCTGCTTAGGAAACTGACAAGAACAGTAGCTTCTCTTCAGTCCAATACACTGTACTTGCTGGGAACAGACGCGAGTGCTATTTGCACTGTGTATGGCAATGGGAGCGCAATAGTGACTCTTCTTAGCAGAACACAACTCTTGCTCGTAGGACCAGAATCTGCATGGGATTCAACTCCGTTTAGGACTGGGAAACAAACGCTAGCTCGCCTTGCAAGAAACACACTCTGCTTTTGAGAAAACAGCACTCTTCTACTCTCCTGTGTTTCCTATAGGGCCAGAACAGTGAGCTTGCTCAGAACAAAAGAACTGTGCTTCCTACACACACGGGGCATATCTAGTTCAACTCTGCTTAGGAAACTGACCAGAACAGTAGCTTCTCTTCAGTCCAATACACTGTACTTGCTGGGAAGAGACGCCAGTGCTATTTGCACTGTGTATGGCAATGGGAGCGCAATAGTGACTCTTCTTTGCAGAAAACAACTCTTGCTCTAGGAGCAGAAAGTGCATGGGATTCAACTCCGTTTAGGACTGGGAAACAAACGCTAGCTCGCCTTGCAAGAAACACACTCTGCTTTTGAGAAAACAGCACTCTTCTACTCTCCTGTGTTTCCTATAGGGCCAGAACAGTGAGCTTGCTCAGAACAAAAGAACTGTGCTTCCTACACACACGGGGCATATCTAGTTCAACTCTGCTTAGGAAACTGACCAGAACAGTAGCTTCTCTTCAGTCCAATACACTGTACTTGCTGGGAACAGACGCGAGTCCTATTTGCACTGTGTATGGCAATGGGAGCGCAATAGTGGCTCTTCTTAGCAGAAAACAACTCTTGCTCGTAGGACCAGAATCTGCATGGGATTCAACTCCGTTTAGGCCTGGGAAACAAACGCTAGCTCGCCTTGCAAGAAACACACTCTGCTTTTGAGAAAACAGCACTCTTCTACTCTTCTGTGTTTCCTATAGGGCCAGAACAGTGAGCTTGCTCAGAACAAAAGAACTGTGCTTCCTACACACACGGGGCATATCTAGTTCAACTCTGCTTAGGAAACTGACAAGAACAGTAGCTTCTCTTCAGTCCAATACACTGTACTTGCTGGGAACAGACGCGAGTGCTATTTGCACTGTGTATGGCAATGGGAGCGCAATAGTGGCTCTTCTTAGCAGAAAACAACTCTTGCTCTTAGGACCAGAATCTGCTTGGGATTCAACTCCGTTTAGGACTGGGAAACAAACGCTAGCTCGCCTTGCAAGAAACACACTCTGCTTTTGAGAAAACAGCACTCTTCTACTCTCCTGTGTTTCCTATAGGGCCAGAACAGTGAGCTTGCTCAGAACAAAAGAACTGTGCTTCCTACACACACGGGGCATATCTAGTTCAACTCTGCTTAGGAAACTGACAAGAACAGTAGCTTCTCTTCAGTCAAATACACTGTACTTGCTGGGAACTGACGCGAGGGCTATTTGCACTGTGTATGGCAATGGGAGCGCAATAGTGACTCTTCTTAGCAGAACACAACTCTTGCTCGTAGGACCAGAATCTGCATGGGATTCAACTCCGTTTAGGACTGGGAAACAAACGCTAGCTCGCCTTGCAAGAAACACACTCTGCTTTTGAGAAAACAGCACTCTTCTACTCGCCTGTGTTTCCTATAGGGCCAGAACAGTGAGCTTGCTCAGAACAAAAGAACTGTGCTTCCTACACACACGGGGCATATCTAGTTCAACTCTGCTTAGGAAACTGACCAGAACAGTAGCTTCTCTTCAGTCCAATACACTGTACTTGCTGGGAACAGACGCGAGTGCTATTTGCACTGTGTATGGCATGGGAGCGCAATAGTGGCTCTTCTTAGCAGAAAACAACTCTTGCTCGTAGGACCAGAATCTGCATGGGATTCAACTCCGTTTAGGCCTGGGAAACAAACGCTAGCTCGCCTTGCAAGAAACACACGCTGCTTTTGAGAAAACAGCACTCTTCTACTCTCCTGTGTTTCCTATAGGGCCAGAACAGTGAGCTTGCTCAGAACAAAAGAACTGTGCTTCCTACACACACGGGGCATATCTAGTTCAACTCTGCTTAGGAAACTGACAAGAACAGTAGCTTCTCTTCAGTCCAATACACTGTACTTGCTGGGAAGAGACGCGAGGGATATTTGCACTGTGTATGGCAATGGGAGCGCAATAGTGGCTCTTCTTAGCAGAACACAACTCTTGCTCGTAGGACCAGAATCTGCATGGGATTCAACTCCGTTTAGGACTGGGAAACAAACGCTAGCTCGCCTTGCAAGAAACACACTCTGCTTTTGAGAAAACAGCACTCTTCTACTCTCCTGTGTTTCCTATAGGGCCAGAACAGTGAGCTTGCTCAGAACAAAAGAACTGTGCTTCCTACACACACGGGGCATATCTAGTTCAACTCTGCTTAGGAAACTGACCAGAACAGTAGCTTCTCTTCAGTCCAATACACTGTACTTGCTGGGAACAGATGCAATGGGTGCGCAATAGTGACTCTTCTTAGCAGAAAACAACTCTTGCTCGTAGGACCAGAAACTGCATGGGATTCAACTCCGTTTAGGACTGGGAAACAAACGCTAGCTCGCCTTGCAAGAAACACACTCTGCTTTTGAGAAAACAGCACTCATCTACTCTCCTGTGTTTCCTATAGGGCCAGAACAGTGAGCTTGCTCAGAACAAAAGAACTGTGCTTCCTACACACACGGGGCATATCTAGTTCAACTCTGCTTAGGAAACTGACAAGAACAGTAGCTTCTCTTCAGTCCAATACACTGTACTTGCTGGGAACAGACGCGAGTGCTATTTGCACTGTGTATGGCAATGGGAGAGCAACAGTGGCTCTTCTTAGCAGAAAACAACTCTTGCTCCTAGGACCAGAAACTGCATGGGATTCTACTCCGTTTAGGACTGGGAAACAAACGCTAGCTCGCCTTGCAAGAAACACACTCTGCTTTTGAGAAAACAGCACTCTTCTACTCTCCTGTGTTTCCTATAGGGCCAGAACAGTGAGCTTGCTCAGAACAAAAGAACTGTGCTTCCTACACACACGGGGCATATCTAGTTCAACTCTGCTTAGGAAACTGACCAGAACAGTAGCTTCTCTTCAGTCCAATACACTGTACTTGCTGGGAACAGACGCCATTGCTATTTGCACTGTGTATGGCAATGGGAGCGCAATAGTGGCTCTTCTTAGCAGAAAACAACTCTTGCTCATAGGACCAGAATCTGCATGGGATTCAACTCCGTTTAGGACTGGGAAACAAACGCTAGCTCGCCTTGCAAGAAACACACTCTGCTTTTGAGAAAACAGCACTCTTCTACTCTCCTGTGTTTCCTATAGGGCCAGAACAGTGAGCTTGCTCAGAACAAAAGAACTGTGCTTCCTACACACACGGGGCATATCTAGTTCAACTCTGCTTAGGAAACTGACCAGAACAGTAGCTTCTCTTCAGTCCAATACACTGTACTTGCTGGGAACAGACGCGAGTGCTATTTGCACTGTGTATGGCAATGGGAGAGCAATAGTGGCTCTTCTTAGCAGAAAACAACTCTTGCTCGTAGGACCAGAATCTGCATGGGATTCAACTCCGTTTAGGCCTGGGAAACAAACGCTAGCTCGCCTTGCAAGAAACACACTCTGCTTTTGAGAAAACAGCACTCTTCTACTCTTCTGTGTTTCCTATAGGGCCAGAACAGTGAGCTTGCTCAGAACAAAAGAACTGTGCTTCCTACACACACGGGGCATATCTAGTTCAACTCTGCTTAGGAAACTGACAAGAACAGTAGCTTCTCTTCAGTCCAATACACTGTACTTGCTGGGAACAGACGCGAGTGCTATTTGCACTGTGTATGTCAATGGGAGCACAATAGTGACTCTTCTTTGCAGAAAACAACTCTTGCTTGTAGGAGCAGAAACTGCATGGGATTCAACTCCATTTAGGACTGGGAAACAAACGCTAGCTCGCCTTGCAAGAAACACACTCTGCTTTTGAGAAAACAGCACTCTTCTACTCTCCTGTGTTTCCTATAGGGCCAGAACAGTGAGCTTGCTCAGAACAAAAGAACTGTGCTTCCTACACACACGGGGCATATCTAGTTCAACTCTGCTTAGGAAACTGACCAGAACAGTAGCTTCTCTTCAGTCCAATACACTGTACTTGCTGGGAACAGACGCCAGTGCTATTTGCACTGTGTATGGCAATGGGAGCGCAATAGTGGCTCTTCTTAGCAGAAAACAACTCTTGCTCATAGGACCAGAATCTGCATGGGATTCAACTCCGTTTAGGACTGGGAAACAAACGCTAGCTCGCCTTGCAAGAAACACACTCTGCTTTTGAGAAAACAGCACTCTTCTACTCTCCTGTGTTTCCTATAGGGCCAGAACAGTGAGCTTGCTCAGAACAAAAGAACTGTGCTTCCTACACACACGGGGCATATCTAGTTCAACTCTGCTTAGGAAACTGACCAGAACAGTAGCTTCTCTTCAGTCCAATACACTGTACTTGCTGGGAACAGACGCGAGTGCTATTTGCACTGTGTATGGCAATGGGAGCGCAATAGTGGCTCTTCTTAGCAGAAAACAACTCTTGCTCGTAGGACCAGAATCTGCATGGGATTCAACTCCGTTTAGGACTGGGAAACAAACGCTAGCTCGCCTTGCAAGAAACACACTCTGCTTTTGAGAAAACAGCACTCTTCTACTCTCCTGTGTTTCCTATAGGGCCAGAACAGTGAGCTTGCTCAGAACAAAAGAACTGTGCTTCCTACACACACGGGGCATATCTAGTTCAACTCTGCTTAGGAAACTGACCAGAACAGTAGCTTCTCTTCAGTCCAATACACTGTACTTGCTGGGAACAGACGCGAGTGCTATTTGCACTGTGTATGGCAATGGGAGCGCAATAGTGGCTCCTCTTAGCAGAAAACAACTCTTGCTCATAGGACCAGAATCTGCATGGGATTCAACTCCGTTTAGGCCTGGGAAACAAACGCTAGCTCGCCTTGCAAGAAACACACTCTGCTTTTGAGAAAACAGCACTCTTCTACTCTCCTGTGTTTCCTATAGGGCCAGAACAGTGAGCTTGCTCAGAACAAAAGAACTGTGCTTCCTACACACACGGGGCATATCTAGTTCAACTCTGCTTAGGAAACTGACCAGAACAGTAGCTTCTCTTCAGTCCAATACACTGTACTTGCTGGGAACAGACGCGAGTGCTATTTGCACTGTGTATGGCAATGGGAGCACAATAGTGGCTCTTCTTAGCAGAAAACAACTCTTGCTCGTAGGACCAGAATCTGCATGGGATTCAACTCCGTTTAGGACTGGGAAACAAACGCTAGCTCGCCTTGCAAGAAACACACTCTGCTTTTGAGAAAACAGCACTCTTCTACTCTCCTGTGTTTCCTATAGGGCCAGAACAGTGAGCTTGCTCAGAACAAAAGAACTGTGCTTCCTACACACACGGGGCATATCTAGTTCAACTCTGCTTAGGAAACTGACCAGAACAGTAGCTTCTCTTCAGTCCAATACACTGTACTTGCTGGGAACAGACGCAATGGGTGCGCAATAGTGACTCTTCTTAGCAGAAAACAACTCTTGCTCGTAGGACCAGAAACTGCATGGGATTCAACTCCGTTTAGGACTGGGAAACAAACGCTAGGTCGCCTTGCAAGAAACACACTCTGCTTTTGAGAAAACAGCACTCATCTACTCTCCTGTGTTTCCTATAGGGCCAGAACAGTGAGCTTGCTCAGAACAAAAGAACTGTGCTTCCTACACACACGGGGCATATCTAGTTCAACTCTGCTTAGGAAACTGACAAGAACAGTAGCTTCTCTTCAGTCCAATACACTGTACTTGCTGGGAACAGACGCGAGTGCTATTTGCACTGTGTATGGCAATGGGAGAGCAACAGTGGCTCTTCTTAGCAGAAAACAACTCTTGCTCCTAGGACCAGAAACTGCATGGGATTCTACTCCGTTTAGGACTGGGAAACAAACGCTAGCTCGCCTTGCAAGAAACACACTCTGCTTTTGAGAAAACAGCACTCTTCTACTCTCCTGTGTTTCCTATAGGGCCAGAACAGTGAGCTTGCTCAGAACAAAAGAACTGTGCTTCCTACACACACGGGGCATATCTAGTTCAACTCTGCTTAGGAAACTGACCAGAACAGTAGCTTCTCTTCAGTCCAATACACTGTACTTGCTGGGAACAGACGCCATTGCTATTTGCACTGTGTATGGCAATGGGAGCGCAATAGTGGCTCTTCTTAGCAGAAAACAACTCTTGCTCATAGGACCAGAATCTGCATGGGATTCAACTCCGTTTAGGACTGGGAAACAAACGCTAGCTCGCCTTGCAAGAAACACACTCTGCTTTTGAGAAAACAGCACTCTTCTACTCTCCTGTGTTTCCTATAGGGCCAGAACAGTGAGCTTGCTCAGAACAAAAGAACTGTGCTTCCTACACACACGGGGCATATCTAGTTCAACTCTGCTTAGGAAACTGACCAGAACAGTAGCTTCTCTTCAGTCCAATACACTGTACTTGCTGGGAACAGACGCGAGTGCTATTTGCACTGTGTATGGCAATGGGAGCGCAATAGTGGCTCTTCTTAGCAGAAAACAACTCTTGCTCGTAGGACCAGAATCTGCATGGGATTCAACTCCGTTTAGGCCTGGGAAACAAACGCTAGCTCGCCTTGCAAGAAACACACTCTGCTTTTGAGAAAACAGCACTCTTCTACTCTTCTGTGTTTCCTATAGGGCCAGAACAGTGAGCTTGCTCAGAACAAAAGAACTGTGCTTCCTACACACACGGGGCATATCTAGTTCAACTCTGCTTAGGAAACTGACAAGAACAGTAGCTTCTCTTCAGTCCAATACACTGTACTTGCTGGGAACAGACGCGAGTGCTATTTGCACTGTGTATGGCAATGGGAGCACAATAGTGACTCTTCTTTGCAGAAAACAACTCTTGCTTGTAGGAGCAGAAACTGCATGGGATTCAACTCCATTTAGGACTGGGAAACAAACGCTAGCTCGCCTTGCAAGAAACACACTCTGCTTTTGAGAAAACAGCACTCTTCTACTCTCCTGTGTTTCCTATAGGGCCAGAACAGTGAGCTTGCTCAGAACAAAAGAACTGTGCTTCCTACACACACGGGGCATATCTAGTTCAACTCTGCTTAGGAAACTGACCAGAACAGTAGCTTCTCTTCAGTCCAATACACTGTACTTGCTGGGAACAGACGCCAGTGCTATTTGCACTGTGTATGGCAATGGGAGCGCAATAGTGGCTCTTCTTAGCAGAAAACAACTCTTGCTCATAGGACCAGAATCTGCATGGGATTCAACTCCGTTTAGGACTGGGAAACAAACGCTAGCTCGCCTTGCAAGAAACACACTCTGCTTTTGAGAAAACAGCACTCTTCTACTCTCCTGTGTTTCCTATAGGGCCAGAACAGTGAGCTTGCTCAGAACAAAAGAACTGTGCTTCCTACACACACGGGGCATATCTAGTTCAACTCTGCTTAGGAAACTGACCAGAACAGTAGCTTCTCTTCAGTCCAATACACTGTACTTGCTGGGAACAGACGCGAGTGCTATTTGCACTGTGTATGGCAATGGGAGCGCAATAGTGGCTCTTCTTAGCAGAAAACAACTCTTGCTCGTAGGACCAGAATCTGCATGGGATTCAACTCCGTTTAGGACTGGGAAACAAACGCTAGCTCGCCTTGCAAGAAACACACTCTGCTTTTGAGAAAACAGCACTCTTCTACTCTCCTGTGTTTCCTATAGGGCCAGAACAGTGAGCTTGCTCAGAACAAAAGAACTGTGCTTCCTACACACACGGGGCATATCTAGTTCAACTCTGCTTAGGAAACTGACCAGAACAGTAGCTTCTCTTCAGTCCAATACACTGTACTTGCTGGGAACAGACGCGAGTGCTATTTGCACTGTGTATGGCAATGGGAGCGCAATAGTGGCTCTTCTTAGCAGAAAACAACTCTTGCTCGTAGGACCAGAATCTGCATGGGATTCAACTCCGTTTAGGCCTGGGAAACAAACGCTAGCTCGCCTTGCAAGAAACACACTCTGCTTTTGAGAAAACAGCACTCTTCTACTCTTCTGTGTTTCCTATAGGGCCAGAACAGTGAGCTTGCTCAGAACAAAAGAACTGTGCTTCCTACACACACGGGGCATATCTAGTTCAACTCTGCTTAGGAAACTGACAAGAACAGTAGCTTCTCTTCAGTCCAATACACTGTACTTGCTGGGAACAGACGCGAGTGCTATTTGCACTGTGTATGGCAATGGGAGCACAATAGTGACTCTTCTTTGCAGAAAACAACTCTTGCTTGTAGGAGCAGAAACTGCATGGGATTCAACTCCATTTAGGACTGGGAAACAAACGCTAGCTCGCCTTGCAAGAAACACACTCTGCTTTTGAGAAAACAGCACTCTTCTACTCTCCTGTGTTTCCTATAGGGCCAGAACAGTGAGCTTGCTCAGAACAAAAGAACTGTGCTTCCTACACACACGGGGCATATCTAGTTCAACTCTGCTTAGGAAACTGACCAGAACAGTAGCTTCTCTTCAGTCCAATACACTGTACTTGCTGGGAACAGACGCCAGTGCTATTTGCACTGTGTATGGCAATGGGAGCGCAATAGTGGCTCTTCTTAGCAGAAAACAACTCTTGCTCATAGGACCAGAATCTGCATGGGATTCAACTCCGTTTAGGACTGGGAAACAAACGCTAGCTCGCCTTGCAAGAAACACACTCTGCTTTTGAGAAAACAGCACTCTTCTACTCTCCTGTGTTTCCTATAGGGCCAGAACAGTGAGCTTGCTCAGAACAAAAGAACTGTGCTTCCTACACACACGGGGCATATCTAGTTCAACTCTGCTTAGGAAACTGACAAGAACAGTAGCTTCTCTTCAGTCCAATACACTGTACTTGCTGGGAAGAGACGCGAGGGATATTTGCACTGTGTATGGCAATGGGAGCGCAATAGTGGCTCTTCTTAGCAGAACACAACTCTTGCTCGTAGGACCAGAATCTGCATGGGATTCAACTCCGTTTAGGACTGGGAAACAAACGCTAGCTCGCCTTGCAAGAAACACACTCTGCTTTTGAGAAAACAGCACTCTTCTACTCTCCTGTGTTTCCTATAGGGCCAGAACAGTGAGCTTGCTCAGAACAAAAGAACTGTGCTTCCTACACACACGGGGCATATCTAGTTCAACTCTGCTTAGGAAACTGACCAGAACAGTAGCTTCTCTTCAGTCCAATACACTGTACTTGCTGGGAACAGACGCAATGGGTGCGCAATAGTGACTCTTCTTAGCAGAAAACAACTCTTGCTCGTAGGACCAGAAACTGCATGGGATTCAACTCCGTTTAGGACTGGGAAACAAACGCTAGCTCGCCTTGCAAGAAACACACTCTGCTTTTGAGAAAACAGCACTCATCTACTCTCCTGTGTTTCCTATAGGGCCAGAACAGTGAGCTTGCTCAGAACAAAAGAACTGTGCTTCCTACACACACGGGGCATATCTAGTTCAACTCTGCTTAGGAAACTGACAAGAACAGTAGCTTCTCTTCAGTCCAATACACTGTACTTGCTGGGAACAGACGCGAGTGCTATTTGCACTGTGTATGGCAATGGGAGAGCAACAGTGGCTCTTCTTAGCAGAAAACAACTCTTGCTCCTAGGACCAGAAACTGCATGGGATTCTACTCCGTTTAGGACTGGGAAACAAACGCTAGCTCGCCTTGCAAGAAACACACTCTGCTTTTGAGAAAACAGCACTCTTCTACTCTCCTGTGTTTCCTATAGGGCCAGAACAGTGAGCTTGCTCAGAACAAAAGAACTGTGCTTCCTACACACACGGGGCATATCTAGTTCAACTCTGCTTAGGAAACTGACCAGAACAGTAGCTTCTCTTCAGTCCAATACACTGTACTTGCTGGGAACAGACGCGAGTGCTATTTGCACTGTGTATGGCAATGGGAGCGCAATAGTGGCTCTTCTTAGCAGAAAACAACTCTTGCTCGTAGGACCAGAATCTGCATGGGATTCAACTCCGTTTAGGACTGGGAAACAAACGCTAGCTCGCCTTGCAAGAAACACACTCTGCTTTTGAGAAAACAGCACTCTTCTACTCTCCTGTGTTTCCTATAGGGCCAGAACAGTGAGCTTGCTCAGAACAAAAGAACTGTGCTTCCTACACACACGGGGCATATCTAGTTCAACTCTGCTTAGGAAACTGACCAGAACAGTAGCTTCTCTTCAGTCCAATACACTGTACTTGCTGGGAACAGACGCGAGTGCTATTTGCACTGTGTATGGCAATGGGAGCGCAATAGTGGCTCCTCTTAGCAGAAAACAACTCTTGCTCATAGGACCAGAATCTGCATGGGATTCAACTCCCTTTAGGCCTGGGAAACAAACGCTAGCTCGCCTTGCAAGAAACACACTCTGCTTTTGAGAAAACAGCACTCTTCTACTCTCCTGTGTTTCCTATAGGGCCAGAACAGTGAGCTTGCTCAGAACAAAAGAACTGTGCTTCCTACACACACGGGGCATATCTAGTTCAACTCTGCTTAGGAAACTGACCAGAACAGTAGCTTCTCTTCAGTCCAATACACTGTACTTGCTGGGAACAGACGCGAGTGCTATTTGCACTGTGTATGGCAATGGGAGCACAATAGTGGCTCTTCTTAGCAGAAAACAACTCTTGCTCGTAGGACCAGAATCTGCATGGGATTCAACTCCGTTTAGGACTGGGAAACAAACGCTAGCTCGCCTTGCAAGAAACACACTCTGCTTTTGAGAAAACAGCACTCTTCTACTCTCCTGTGTTTCCTATAGGGCCAGAACAGTGAGCTTGCTCAGAACAAAAGAACTGTGCTTCCTACACACACGGGGCATATCTAGTTCAACTCTGCTTAGGAAACTGACCAGATCAGTAGCTTCTCTTCAGTCCAATACACTGTACTTGCTGGGAACAGACGCAATGGGTGCGCAATAGTGACTCTTCTTAGCAGAAAACAACTCTTGCTCGTAGGACCAGAAACTGCATGGGATTCAACTCCGTTTAGGACTGGGAAACAAACGCTAGCTCGCCTTGCAAGAAACACACTCTGCTTTTGAGAAAACAGCACTCTTCTACTCTCCTGTGTTTCCTATAGGGCCAGAACAGTGAGCTTGCTCAGAACAAAAGAACTGTGCTTCCTACACACACGGGGCATATCTAGTTCAACTCTGCTTAGGAAACTGACCAGAACAGTAGCTTCTCTTCAGTCCAATACACTGTACTTGCTGGGAACAGACGCGAGTGCTATTTGCACTGTGTATGGCAATGGGAGCGCAATAGTGGCTCTTCTTAGCAGAAAACAACTCTTGCTCGTAGGACCAGAATCTGCATGGGATTCAACTCTGTTTAGGACTGGGAAACAAACGCTAGCTCGCCTTGCAAGAAACACACTCTGCTTTTGAGAAAACAGCACTCTTCTACTCTCCTGTGTTTCCTATAGGGCCAGAACAGTGAGCTTGCTCAGAACAAAAGAACTGTGCTTCCTACACACACGGGGCATATCTAGTTCAACTCTGCTTAGGAAACTGACCAGAACAGTAGCTTCTCTTCAGTCCAATACACTGTACTTGCTGGGAACAGACGCGAGTGCTATTTGCACTGTGTATGGCAATGGGAGCGCAATAGTGGCTCTTCTTAGCAGAAAACAACTCTTGCTGGTAGGACCAGAATCTGCATGGGATTCAACTCCGTTTAGGACTGGGAAACAAACGCTAGCTCGCCTTGCAAGAAACACACTCTGCTTTTGAGAAAACAGCACTCTTCTACTCTCCTGTGTTTCCTATAGGGCCAGAACAGTGAGCTTGCTCAGAACAAAAGAACTGTGCTTCCTACACACACGGGGCATATCTAGTTCAACTCTGCTTAGGAAACTGACCAGAACAGTAGCTTCTCTTCAGTCCAATACACTGTACTTGCTGGGAACAGACGCAATGGGTGCGCAATAGTGACTCTTCTTAGCAGAAAACAACTCTTGCTCGTAGGACCAGAAACTGCATGGGATTCAACTCCGTTTAGGACTGGGAAACAAACGCTAGCTCGCCTTGCAAGAAACACACTCTGCTTTTGAGAAAACAGCACTCATCTACTCTCCTGTGTTTCCTATAGGGCCAGAACAGTGAGCTTGCTCAGAACAAAAGAACTGTGCTTCCTACACACACGGGGCATATCTAGTTCAACTCTGCTTAGGAAACTGACAAGAACAGTAGCTTCTCTTCAGTCCAATACACTGTACTTGCTGGGAACAGACGCGAGTGCTATTTGCACTGTGTATGGCAATGGGAGCGCAATAGTGGCTCTTCTTAGCAGAAAACAACTCTTGCTCGTAGGACCAGAATCTGCTTGGGATTCAACTCCGTTTAGGACTGGGAAACAAACGCTAGCTCGCCTTGCAAGAAACACACTCTGCTTTTGAGAAAACAGCACTCTTCTACTCTCCTGTGTTTCCTATAGGGCCAGAACAGTGATCTTGCTCAGAACAAAAGAACTGTGCTTCCTACACACACGGGTCATATCTAGTTCAACTCTGCTTAGGAAACTGACAAGAACAGTAGCTTCTCTTCAGTCAAATACACTGTACTTGCTGGGAACTGACGCGAGGGCTATTTGCACTGTGTATGGCAATGGGAGCGCAATAGTGACTCTTCTTAGCAGAACACAACTCTTGCTCGTAGGACCAGAATCTGCATGGGATTCAACTCCGTTTAGGACTGGGAAACAAACGCTAGCTCGCCTTGCAAGAAACACACTCTGCTTTTGAGAAAACAGCACTCTTCTACTCGCCTGTGTTTCCTATAGGGCCAGAACAGTGAGCTTGCTCAGAACAAAAGAACTGTGCTTCCTACACACACGGGGCATATCTAGTTCAACTCTGCTTAGGAAACTGACCAGAACAGTAGCTTCTCTTCAGTCCAATACACTGTACTTGCTGGGAACAGACGCGAGTGCTATTTGCACTGTGTATGGCATGGGAGCGCAATAGTGGCTCTTCTTAGCAGAAAACAACTCTTGCTCGTAGGACCAGAATCTGCATGGGATTCAACTCCGTTTAGGCCTGGGAAACAAACGCTAGCTCGCCTTGCAAGAAACACACTCTGCTTTTGAGAAAACAGCACTCTTCTACTCTCCTGTGTTTCCTATAGGGCCAGAACAGTGAGCTTGCTCAGAACAAAAGAACTGTGCTTCCTACACACACGGGGCATATCTAGTTCAACTCTGCTTAGGAAACTGACAAGAACAGTAGCTTCTCTTCAGTCCAATACACTGTACTTGCTGGGAAGAGACGCGAGGGATATTTGCACTGTGTATGGCAATGGGAGCGCAATAGTGGCTCTTCTTAGCAGAACACAACTCTTGCTCGTAGGACCAGAATCTGCATGGGATTCAACTCCGTTTAGGACTGGGAAACAAACGCTAGCTCGCCTTGCAAGAAACACACTCTGCTTTTGAGAAAACAGCACTCTTCTACTCTCCTGTGTTTCCTATAGGGCCAGAACAGTGAGCTTGCTCAGAACAAAAGAACTGTGCTTCCTACACACACGGGGCATATCTAGTTCAACTCTGCTTAGGAAACTGACAAGAACAGTAGCTTCTCTTCAGTCCAATACACTGTACTTGCTGGGAAGAGACGCGAGGGCTATTTGCAGTGTGTATGGCAATGGGAGCGCAATAATGACTCTTCTTAGCAGAACACAACTCTTGCTCATAGGACCAGAATCTGCATGGGATTCAACTCCGCTTAGGACTGGGAAACAAACGCTAGCTCGCCTTGCAAGAAACACACTCTGCTTTTGAGAAAACAGCACTCTTCTACTCTCCTGTGTTTCCTATAGGGCCAGAACAGTGAGCTTGCTCAGAACAAAAGAACTGTGCTTCCTACACACACGGGGCATATCTAGTTCAACTCTGCTTAGGAAACTGACCAGAAGAGTAGCTTCTCTTCAGTCCAATACACTGTACTTGCTGGGAACAGACGCCAGTGCTATTTGCACTGTGTATGGCAATGGGAGCGCAATAGTGACTCTTCTTAGCAGAAAAAAACTCTTGCTCATAGGACCAGAAACTGCATGGGATTCAACTCCGTTTAGGACTGGGAAACAAACGCTAGCTCGCCTTGCAAGAAACACACTCTGCTTTTGAGAAAACAGCACTCTTCTACTCTCCTGTGTTTCCTATAGGGCCAGAACCGTGAGCTTGCTCAGAACAAAAGAACTGTGCTTCCTACACACACGGGGCATATCTAGTTCAACTCTGCTTAGGAAACTGACCAGAACAGTAGATTATCTTCAGTCCAATACACTGTACTTGCTGGGAACAGACGCGAGTGCTATTTGCACTGTGTATGGCAATGGGAGCGCAATAGTGGCTCTTCTTAGCAGAAAACAACTCTTGCTCGTAGGACCAGAATCTGCATGGGATTCAACTCCGTTTAGGACTGGGAAACAAACGCTAGCTCGCCTTGCAAGAAACACACTCTGCTTTTGAGAAAACAGCACTCTTCTACTCTCCTGTGTTTCCTATAGGGCCAGAACAGTGAGCTTGCTCAGAACAAAAGAACTGTGCTTCCTACACACACGGGGCATATCTAGTTCAACTCTGCTTAGGAAACTGACAAGAACAGTAGCTTCTCTTCAGTCCAATACACTGTACTTGCTGGGAAGAGACGCGAGTGCTATTTGCACTGTGTATGGCAATGGGAGCGCAATAATGACTCTTCTTAGCAGAACACAACTCTTGCTCGTAGGACCAGAATCTGCATGGGATTCAACTCCGTTTAGGCCTGGGAAACAAACGCTAGCTCGCCTTGCAAGAAACACACTCTGCTTTTGAGAAAACAGCACTCTTCTACTCTTCTGTGTTTCCTATAGGGCCAGAACAGTGAGCTTGCTCAGAACAAAAGAACTGTGCTTCCTACACACACGGGGCATATCTAGTTCAACTCTGCTTAGGAAACTGACCAGAACAGTAGCTTCTCTTCAGTCCAATACACTGTACTTGCTGGGAACAGACGCAATGGGTGCGCAATAGTGACTCTTCTTAGCAGAAAACAACTCTTGCTCGTAGGACCAGAAACTGCATGGGATTCAACTCCGTTTAGGACTGGGAAACAAACGCTAGCTCGCCTTGCAAGAAACACACTCTGATTTTGAGAAAACAGCACTCATCTACTCTCCTGTGTTTCCTATAGGGCCAGAACAGTGAGCTTGCTCAGAACAAAAGAACTGTGCTTCCTACACACACGGGGCATATCTAGTTCAACTCTGCTTAGGAAACTGACAAGAACAGTAGCTTCTCTTCAGTCCAATACACTGTACTTGCTGGGAACAGACGCGAGTGCTATTTGCACTGTGTATGGCAATGGGAGAGCAACAGTGGCTCTTCTTAGCAGAAAACAACTCTTGCTCGTAGGATCAGAATCTGCATGGGATTCAACTCCGTTTATGACTGGGAAACAAACGCTAGCTCGCCTTGCAAGAAACACACTCTGCTTTTGAGAAAACAGCACTCTTCTACTCTCCTGTGTTTCCTATAGGGCCAGAACAGTGAGCTTGCTCAGAACAAAAGAACTGTGCTTCCTACACACACGGGGCATATCTAGTTCAACTCTGCTTAGGAAACTGACCAGATCAGTAGCTTCTCTTCAGTCCAATACACTGTACTTGCTGGGAACAGACGCAATGGGTGCGCAATAGTGACTCTTCTTAGCAGAAAACAACTCTTGCTCGTAGGACCAGAAACTGCATGGGATTCAACTCCGTTTAGGACTGGGAAACAAACGCTAGCTCGCCTTGCAAGAAACACACTCTGCTTTTGAGAAAACAGCACTCTTCTACTCTCCTGTGTTTCCTATAGGGCCAGAACAGTGAGCTTGCTCAGAACAAAAGAACTGTGCTTCCTACACACACGGGGCATATCTAGTTCAACTCTGCTTAGGAAACTGACCAGAACAGTAGCTTCTCTTCAGTCCAATACACTGTACTTGCTGGGAACAGACGCGAGTGCTATTTGCACTGTGTATGGCAATGGGAGCGCAATAGTGGCTCTTCTTAGCAGAAAACAACTCTTGCTCGTAGGACCAGAATCTGCATGGGATTCAACTCTGTTTAGGACTGGGAAACAAACGCTAGCTCGCCTTGCAAGAAACACACTCTGCTTTTGAGAAAACAGCACTCTTCTACTCTCCTGTGTTTCCTATAGGGCCAGAACAGTGAGCTTGCTCAGAACAAAAGAACTGTGCTTCCTACACACACGGGGCATATCTAGTTCAACTCTGCTTAGGAAACTGACCAGAACAGTAGCTTCTCTTCAGTCCAATACACTGTACTTGCTGGGAACAGACGCGAGTGCTATTTGCACTGTGTATGGCAATGGGAGCGCAATAGTGGCTCTTCTTAGCAGAAAACAACTCTTGCTGGTAGGACCAGAATCTGCATGGGATTCAACTCCGTTTAGGACTGGGAAACAAACGCTAGCTCGCCTTGCAAGAAACACACTCTGCTTTTGAGAAAACAGCACTCTTCTACTCTCCTGTGTTTCCTATAGGGCCAGAACAGTGAGCTTGCTCAGAACAAAAGAACTGTGCTTCCTACACACACGGGGCATATCTAGTTCAACTCTGCTTAGGAAACTGACCAGAACAGTAGCTTCTCTTCAGTCCAATACACTGTACTTGCTGGGAACAGACGCAATGGGTGCGCAATAGTGACTCTTCTTAGCAGAAAACAACTCTTGCTCGTAGGACCAGAAACTGCATGGGATTCAACTCCGTTTAGGACTGGGAAACAAACGCTAGCTCGCCTTGCAAGAAACACACTCTGCTTTTGAGAAAACAGCACTCTTCTACTCTCCTGTGTTTCCTATAGGGCCAGAACAGTGAGCTTGCTCAGAACAAAAGAACTGTGCTTCCTACACACACGGGGCATATCTAGTTCAACTCTGCTTAGGAAACTGACAAGAACAGTAGCTTCTCTTCAGTCCAATACACTGTACTTGCTGGGAACAGACGCGAGTGCTATTTGCACTGTGTATGGCAATGGGAGCGCAATAGTGGCTCTTCTTAGCAGAAAACAACTCTTGCTCGTAGGACCAGAATCTGCTTGGGATTCAACTCCGTTTAGGACTGGGAAACAAACGCTAGCTCGCCTTGCAAGAAACACACTCTGCTTTTGAGAAAACAGCACTCTTCTACTCTCCTGTGTTTCCTATAGGGCCAGAACAGTGATCTTGCTCAGAACAAAAGAACTGTGCTTCCTACACACACGGGTCATATCTAGTTCAACTCTGCTTAGGAAACTGACAAGAACAGTAGCTTCTCTTCAGTCAAATACACTGTACTTGCTGGGAACTGACGCGAGGGCTATTTGCACTGTGTATGGCAATGGGAGCGCAATAGTGACTCTTCTTAGCAGAACACAACTCTTGCTCGTAGGACCAGAATCTGCATGGGATTCAACTCCGTTTAGGACTGGGAAACAAACGCTAGCTCGCCTTGCAAGAAACACACTCTGCTTTTGAGAAAACAGCACTCTTCTACTCGCCTGTGTTTCCTATAGGGCCAGAACAGTGAGCTTGCTCAGAACAAAAGAACTGTGCTTCCTACACACACGGGGCATATCTAGTTCAACTCTGCTTAGGAAACTGACCAGAACAGTAGCTTCTCTTCAGTCCAATACACTGTACTTGCTGGGAACAGACGCGAGTGCTATTTGCACTGTGTATGGCATGGGAGCGCAATAGTGGCTCTTCTTAGCAGAAAACAACTCTTGCTCGTAGGACCAGAATCTGCATGGGATTCAACTCCGTTTAGGCCTGGGAAACAAACGCTAGCTCGCCTTGCAAGAAACACACTCTGCTTTTGAGAAAACAGCACTCTTCTACTCTCCTGTGTTTCCTATAGGGCCAGAACAGTGAGCTTGCTCAGAACAAAAGAACTGTGCTTCCTACACACACGGGGCATATCTAGTTCAACTCTGCTTAGGAAACTGACAAGAACAGTAGCTTCTCTTCAGTCCAATACACTGTACTTGCTGGGAAGAGACGCGAGGGATATTTGCACTGTGTATGGCAATGGGAGCGCAATAGTGGCTCTTCTTAGCAGAACACAACTCTTGCTCGTAGGACCAGAATCTGCATGGGATTCAACTCCGTTTAGGACTGGGAAACAAACGCTAGCTCGCCTTGCAAGAAACACACTCTGCTTTTGAGAAAACAGCACTCTTCTACTCTCCTGTGTTTCCTATAGGGCCAGAACAGTGAGCTTGCTCAGAACAAAAGAACTGTGCTTCCTACACACACGGGGCATATCTAGTTCAACTCTGCTTAGGAAACTGACAAGAACAGTAGCTTCTCTTCAGTCCAATACACTGTACTTGCTGGGAAGAGACGCGAGGGCTATTTGCAGTGTGTATGGCAATGGGAGCGCAATAATGACTCTTCTTAGCAGAACACAACTCTTGCTCGTAGGACCAGAATCTGCATGGGATTCAACTCCGCTTAGGACTGGGAAACAAACGCTAGCTCGCCTTGCAAGAAACACACTCTGCTTTTGAGAAAACAGCACTCTTCTACTCTCCTGTGTTTCCTATAGGGCCAGAACAGTGAGCTTGCTCAGAACAAAAGAACTGTGCTTCCTACACACACGGGGCATATCTAGTTCAACTCTGCTTAGGAAACTGACCAGAAGAGTAGCTTCTCTTCAGTCCAATACACTGTACTTGCTGGGAACAGACGCCAGTGGTATTTGCACTGTGTATGGCAATGGGAGCGCAATAGTGACTCTTCTTAGCAGAAAAAAACTCTTGCTCATAGGACCAGAAACTGCATGGGATTCAACTCCGTTTAGGACTGGGAAACAAACGCTAGCTCGCCTTGCAAGAAACACACTCTGCTTTTGAGAAAACAGCACTCTTCTACTCTCCTGTGTTTCCTATAGGGCCAGAACCGTGAGCTTGCTCAGAACAAAAGAACTGTGCTTCCTACACACACGGGGCATATCTAGTTCAACTCTGCTTAGGAAACTGACCAGAACAGTAGATTATCTTCAGTCCAATACACTGTACTTGCTGGGAACAGACGCGAGTGCTATTTGCACTGTGTATGGCAATGGGAGCGCAATAGTGGCTCTTCTTAGCAGAAAACAACTCTTGCTCGTAGGACCAGAATCTGCATGGGATTCAACTCCGTTTAGGACTGGGAAACAAACGCTAGCTCGCCTTGCAAGAAACACACTCTGCTTTTGAGAAAACAGCACTCTTCTACTCTCCTGTGTTTCCTATAGGGCCAGAACAGTGAGCTTGCTCAGAACAAAAGAACTGTGCTTCCTACACACACGGGGCATATCTAGTTCAACTCTGCTTAGGAAACTGACAAGAACAGTAGCTTCTCTTCAGTCCAATACACTGTACTTGCTGGGAAGAGACGCGAGTGCTATTTGCACTGTGTATGGCAATGGGAGCGCAATAATGACTCTTCTTAGCAGAACACAACTCTTGCTCGTAGGACCAGAATCTGCATGGGATTCAACTCCGTTTAGGCCTGGGAAACAAACGCTAGCTCGCCTTGCAAGAAACACACTCTGCTTTTGAGAAAACAGCACTCTTCTACTCTTCTGTGTTTCCTATAGGGCCAGAACAGTGAGCTTGCTCAGAACAAAAGAACTGTGCTTCCTACACACACGGGGCATATCTAGTTCAACTCTGCTTAGGAAACTGACCAGAACAGTAGCTTCTCTTCAGTCCAATACACTGTACTTGCTGGGAACAGACGCAATGGGTGCGCAATAGTGACTCTTCTTAGCAGAAAACAACTCTTGCTCGTAGGACCAGAAACTGCATGGGATTCAACTCCGTTTAGGACTGGGAAACAAACGCTAGCTCGCCTTGCAAGAAACACACTCTGATTTTGAGAAAACAGCACTCATCTACTCTCCTGTGTTTCCTATAGGGCCAGAACAGTGAGCTTGCTCAGAACAAAAGAACTGTGCTTCCTACACACACGGGGCATATCTAGTTCAACTCTGCTTAGGAAACTGACAAGAACAGTAGCTTCTCTTCAGTCCAATACACTGTACTTGCTGGGAACAGACGCAAGTGCTATTTGCACTGTGTATGGCAATGGGAGAGCAACAGTGGCTCTTCTTAGCAGAAAACAACTCTTGCTCGTAGGATCAGAATCTGCATGGGATTCAACTCCGTTTATGACTGGGAAACAAACGCTAGCTCGCCTTGCAAGAAACACACTCTGCTTTTGAGAAAACAGCACTCTTCTACTCTCCTGTGTTTCCTATAGGGCCAGAACAGTGAGCTTGCTCAGAACAAAAGAACTGTGCTTCCTACACACACGGGGCATATCTAGTTCAACTCTGCTTAGGAAACTGACCAGAACAGTAGCTTCTCTTCAGTCCAATACACTGTACTTGCTGGGAACAGACGCGAGTGCTATTTGCACTGTGTATGGCAATGGGAGCGCAATAGTGGCTCTTCTTAGCAGAAAACAACTCTTGCTCGTAGGACCAGAATCTGCATGGGATTCAACTCCGTTTAGGCCTGGGAAACAAACGCTAGCTCGCCTTGCAAGAAACACACTCTGCTTTTGAGAAAACAGCACTCTTCTACTCTTCTGTGTTTCCTATAGGGCCAGAACAGTGAGCTTGCTCAGAACAAAAGAACTGTGCTTCCTACACACACGGGGCATATCTAGTTCAACTCTGCTTAGGAAACTGACCAGAACAGTAGCTTCTCTTCAGTCAAATACACTGTACTTGCTGGGAACAGACGCAATGGGTGCGCAATAGTGACTCTTCTTAGCAGAAAACAACTCTTGCTCGTAGGACCAGAAACTGCATGGGATTCAACTCCGTTTAGGACTGGGAAACAAACGCTAGCTCGCCTTGCAAGAAACACACTCTGCTTTTGAGAAAACAGCACTCATCTACTCTCCTGTGTTTCCTATAGGGCCAGAACAGTGAGCTTGCTCAGAACAAAAGAACTGTGCTTCCTACACACACGGGGCATATCTAGTTCAACTCTGCTTAGGAAACTGACCAGAACAGTAGCTTCTCTTCAGTCCAATACACTGTACTTGCTGGGAACAGACGCGAGTGCTATTTGCACTGTGTATGGCAATGGGAGCGCAACAGTGGCTCTTCTTAGCAGAAAACAACTCTTGCTCGTAGGACCAGAATCTGCATGGGATTCAACTCCGTTTAGGACTGGGAAACAAACGCTAGCTCGCCTTGCAAGAAACACACTCTGCTTTTGAGAAAACAGCACTCTTCTACTCTCCTGTGTTTCCTATAGGGCCAGAACAGTGAGCTTGCTCAGAACAAAAGAACTGTGCTTCCTACACACACGGGGCATATCTAGTTCAACTCTGCTTAGGAAACTGACAAGAACAGTAGCTTCTCTTCAGTCCAATACACTGTACTTGCTGGGAACAGACGCGAGTGCTATTTGCACTGTGTATGGCAATGGGAGCGCAATAGTGACTCTTCTTAGCAGAACACAACTCTTGCTCGTAGGACCAGAATCTGCATGGGATTCAACTCCGTTTAGGACTGGGAAACAAACGCTAGCTCGCCTTGCAAGAAACACACTCTGCTTTTGAGAAAACAGCACTCTTCTACTCTCCTGTGTTTCCTATAGGGCCAGAACAGTGAGCTTGCTCAGAACAAAAGAACTGTGCTTCCTACACACACGGGGCATATCTAGTTCAACTCTGCTTAGGAAACTGACCAGAACAGTAGCTTCTCTTCAGTCCAATACACTGTACTTGCTGGGAACAGACGCCAGTGCTATTTGCACTGTATATGGCAATGGGAGCGCAATAGTGACTCTTCTTAGCAGAAAACAACTCTTGCTCATAGGACCAGAAACTGCATGGGATTCAACTCCGTTTAGGACTGGGAAACAAACGCTAGCTCGCCTTGCAAGAAACACACTCTGCTTTTGAGAAAACAGCACTCATCTACTCTCCTGTGTTTCCTATAGGGCCAGAACAGTGAGCTTGCTCAGAACAAAAGAACTGTGCTTCCTACACACACGGGGCATATCTAGTTCAACTCTGCTTAGGAAACTGACAAGAACAGTAGCTTCTCTTCAGTCCAATACACTGTACTTGCTGGGAACAGACGCGAGTGCTATTTGCACTGTGTATGGCAATGGGAGAGCAACAGTGGCTCTTCTTAGCAGAAAACAACTCTTGCTCCTAGGACCAGAAACTGCATGGGATTCTACTCCGTTTAGGACTGGGAAACAAACGCTAGCTCGCCTTGCAAGAAACACACTCTGCTTTTGAGAAAACAGCACTCTTCTACTCTCCTGTGTTTCCTATAGGGCCAGAACAGTGAGCTTGCTCAGAACAAAAGAACTGTGCTTCCTACACACACGGGGCATATCTAGTTCAACTCTGCTTAGGAAACTGACCAGAACAGTAGCTTCTCTTCAGTCCAATACACTGTACTTGCTGGGAACAGACGCCATTGCTATTTGCACTGTGTATGGCAATGGGAGCGCAATAGTGGCTCTTCTTAGCAGAAAACAACTCTTGCTCATAGGACCAGAATCTGCATGGGATTCAACTCCGTTTAGGACTGGGAAACAAACGCTAGCTCGCCTTGCAAGAAACACACTCTGCTTTTGAGAAAACAGCACTCTTCTACTCTCCTGTGTTTCCTATAGGGCCAGAACAGTGAGCTTGCTCAGAACAAAAGAACTGTGCTTCCTACACACACGGGGCATATCTAGTTCAACTCTGCTTAGGAAACTGACCAGAACAGTAGCTTCTCTTCAGTCCAATACACTGTACTTGCTGGGAACAGACGCGAGTGCTATTTGCACTGTGTATGGCAATGGGAGCGCAATAGTGGCTCTTCTTAGCAGAAAACAACTCTTGCTCGTAGGACCAGAATCTGCATGGGATTCAACTCCGTTTAGGCCTGGGAAACAAACGCTAGCTCGCCTTGCAAGAAACACACTCTGCTTTTGAGAAAACAGCACTCTTCTACTCTTCTGTGTTTCCTATAGGGCCAGAACAGTGAGCTTGCTCAGAACAAAAGAACTGTGCTTCCTACACACACGGGGCATATCTAGTTCAACTCTGCTTAGGAAACTGACAAGAACAGTAGCTTCTCTTCAGTCCAATACACTGTACTTGCTGGGAACAGACGCAAGTGCTATTTGCACTGTGTATGGCAATGGGAGCACAATAGTGACTCTTCTTTGCAGAAAACAACTCTTGCTTGTAGGAGCAGAAACTGCATGGGATTCAACTCCATTTAGGACTGGGAAACAAACGCTAGCTCGCCTTGCAAGAAACACACTCTGCTTTTGAGAAAACAGCACTCTTCTACTCTCCTGTGTTTCCTATAGGGCCAGAACAGTGAGCTTGCTCAGAACAAAAGAACTGTGCTTCCTACACACACGGGGCATATCTAGTTCAACTCTGCTTAGGAAACTGACCAGAACAGTAGCTTCTCTTCAGTCCAATACACTGTACTTGCTGGGAACAGACGCCAGTGCTATTTGCACTGTGTATGGCAATGGGAGCGCAATAGTGGCTCTTCTTAGCAGAAAACAACTCTTGCTCATAGGACCAGAATCTGCATGGGATTCAACTCCGTTTAGGACTGGGAAACAAACGCTAGCTCGCCTTGCAAGAAACACACTCTGCTTTTGAGAAAACAGCACTCTTCTACTCTCCTGTGTTTCCTATAGGGCCAGAACAGTGAGCTTGCTCAGAACAAAAGAACTGTGCTTCCTACACACACGGGGCATATCTAGTTCAACTCTGCTTAGGAAACTGACCAGAACAGTAGCTTCTCTTCAGTCCAATACACTGTACTTGCTGGGAACAGACGCGAGTGCTATTTGCACTGTGTATGGCAATGGGAGCGCAATAGTGGCTCTTCTTAGCAGAAAACAACTCTTGCTCGTAGGACCAGAATCTGCATGGGATTCAACTCCGTTTAGGACTGGGAAACAAACGCTAGCTCGCCTTGCAAGAAACACACTCTGCTTTTGAGAAAACAGCACTCTTCTACTCTCCTGTGTTTCCTATAGGGCCAGAACAGTGAGCTTGCTCAGAACAAAAGAACTGTGCTTCCTACACACACGGGGCATATCTAGTTCAACTCTGCTTAGGAAACTGACCAGAACAGTAGCTTCTCTTCAGTCCAATACACTGTACTTGCTGGGAACAGACGCGAGTGCTATTTGCACTGTGTATGGCAATGGGAGCGCAATAGTGGCTCCTCTTAGCAGAAAACAACTCTTGCTCATAGGACCAGAATCTGCATGGGATTCAACTCCCTTTAGGCCTGGGAAACAAACGCTAGCTCGCCTTGCAAGAAACACACTCTGCTTTTGAGAAAACAGCACTCTTCTACTCTCCTGTGTTTCCTATAGGGCCAGAACAGTGAGCTTGCTCAGAACAAAAGAACTGTGCTTCCTACACACACGGGGCATATCTAGTTCAACTCTGCTTAGGAAACTGACCAGAACAGTAGGTTCTCTTCAGTCCAATACACTGTACTTGCTGGGAACAGACGCGAGTGCTATTTGCACTGTGTATGGCAATGGGAGCACAATAGTGGCTCTTCTTAGCAGAAAACAACTCTTGCTCGTAGGACCAGAATCTGCATGGGATTCAACTCCGTTTAGGACTGGGAAACAAACGCTAGCTCGCCTTGCAAGAAACACACTCTGCTTTTGAGAAAACAGCACTCTTCTACTCTCCTGTGTTTCCTATAGGGCCAGAACAGTGAGCTTGCTCAGAACAAAAGAACTGTGCTTCCTACACACACGGGGCATATCTAGTTCAACTCTGCTTAGGAAACTGACCAGATCAGTAGCTTCTCTTCAGTCCAATACACTGTACTTGCTGGGAACAGACGCAATGGGTGCGCAATAGTGACTCTTCTTAGCAGAAAACAACTCTTGCTCGTAGGACCAGAAACTGCATGGGATTCAACTCCGTTTAGGCCTGGGAAACAAACGCTAGCTCGCCTTGCAAGAAACACACTCTGCTTTTGAGAAAACAGCACTCTTCTACTCTCCTGTGTTTCCTATAGGGCCAGAACAGTGAGCTTGCTCAGAACAAAAGAACTGTGCTTCCTACACACACGGGGCATATCTAGTTCAACTCTGCTTAGGAAACTGACCAGAACAGTAGCTTCTCTTCAGTCCAATACACTGTACTTGCTGGGAACAGACGCGAGTGCTATTTGCACTGTGTATGGCAATGGGAGCGCAATAGTGGCTCTTCTTAGCAGAAAACAACTCTTGCTGGTAGGACCAGAATCTGCATGGGATTCAACTCCGTTTAGGACTGGGAAACAAACGCTAGCTCGCCTTGCAAGAAACACACTCTGCTTTTGAGAAAACAGCACTCTTCTACTCTCCTGTGTTTCCTATAGGGCCAGAACAGTGAGCTTGCTCAGAACAAAAGAACTGTGCTTCCTACACACACGGGGCATATCTAGTTCAACTCTGCTTAGGAAACTGACCAGAACAGTAGCTTCTCTTCAGTCCAATACACTGTACTTGCTGGGAACAGACGCAATGGGTGCGCAATAGTGACTCTTCTTAGCAGAAAACAACTCTTGCTCGTAGGACCAGAAACTGCATGGGATTCAACTCCGTTTAGGACTGGGAAACAAACGCTAGCTCGCCTTGCAAGAAACACACTCTGCTTTTGAGAAAACAGCACTCATCTACTCTCCTGTGTTTCCTATAGGGCCAGAACAGTGAGCTTGCTCAGAACAAAAGAACTGTGCTTCCTACACACACGGGGCATATCTAGTTCAACTCTGCTTAGGAAACTGACAAGAACAGTAGCTTCTCTTCAGTCCAATACACTGTACTTGCTGGGAACAGACGCGAGTGCTATTTGCACTGTGTATGGCAATGGGAGAGCAACAGTGGCTCTTCTTAGCAGAAAACAACTCTTGCTCCTAGGACCAGAAACTGCATGGATTCTACTCCGTTTAGGACTGGGAAACAAACGCTAGCTCGCCTTGCAAGAAACACACTCTGCTTTTGAGAAAACAGCACTCTTCTACTCTCCTGTGTTTCCTATAGGGCCAGAACAGTGAGCTTGCTCAGAACAAAAGAACTGTGCTTCCTACACACACGGGGCATATCTAGTTCAACTCTGCTTAGGAAACTGACCAGAACAGTAGCTTCTCTTCAGTCCAATACACTGTACTTGCTGGGAACAGACGCCAGTGCTACTTGCACTGTATATGGCAATGGGAGCGCAATAGTGACTCTTCTTAGCAGAAAACAACTCTTGCTCATAGGACCAGAAACTGCATGGGATTCTACTCCGTTTAGGACTGGGAAACAAACGCTAGCTCGCCTTGCAAGAAACACACTCTGCTTTTGAGAAAACAGCACTCTTCTACTCTCCTGTGTTTCCTATAGGGCCAGAACAGTGAGCTTGCTCAGAACAAAAGAACTGTGCTTCCTACACACACGGGGCATATCTAGTTCAACTCTGCTTAGGATACTGACCAGAACAGTAGCTTCTCTTCAGTCCAATACACTGTACTTGCTGGGAACAGACGCCAGTGCTATTTGCACTGTGTATGGCAATGGGAGCGCAATAGTGGCTCTTCTTAGCAGAAAACAACTCTTGCTCGTAGGACCAGAATCTGCATGGGATTCAACTCCGTTTAGGACTGGGAAACAAACGCTACCTCGCCTTGCAAGAAACACACTCTGCTTTTGAGAAAACAGCACTCTTCTACTCTCCTGTGTTTCCTATAGGGCCAGAACAGTGAGCTTGCTCAGAACAAAAGAACTGTGCTTCCTACACACACGGGGCATATCTAGTTCAACTCTGCTTAGGAAACTGACCAGAACAGTAGCTTCTCTTCAGTCCAATACACTGTACTTGCTGGGAAGAGACGCGAGGGCTATTTGCACTGTGTATGGCAATGGGAGCGCAATAGTGACTCTTCTTTGCAGAAAACAACTCTTGCTCTAGGAGCAGAAAGTGCATGGGATTCAACTCCGTTTAGGACTGGGAAACAAACGCTAGCTCGCCTTGCAAGAAACACACTCTGCTTTTGAGAAAACAGCACTCTTCTACTCTCCTGTGTTTCCTATAGGGCCAGAACAGTGAGCTTGCTCAGAACAAAAGAACTGTGCTTCCTACACACACGGGGCATATCTAGTTCAACTCTGCTTAGGAAACTGACCAGAACAGTAGCTTCTCTTCAGTCCAATACACTGTACTTGCTGGGAACAGACGCGAGTCCTATTTGCACTGTGTATGGCAATGGGAGCGCAATAGTGGCTCTTCTTAGCAGAAAACAACTCTTGCTCGTAGGACCAGAATCTGCATGGGATTCAACTCCGTTTAGGCCTGGGAAACAAACGCTAGCTCGCCTTGCAAGAAACACACTCTGCTTTTGAGAAAACAGCACTCTTCTACTCTTCTGTGTTTCCTATAGGGCCAGAACAGTGAGCTTGCTCAGAACAAAAGAACTGTGCTTCCTACACACACGGGGCATATCTAGTTCAACTCTGCTTAGGAAACTGACAAGAACAGTAGCTTCTCTTCAGTCCAATACACTGTACTTGCTGGGAACAGACGCGAGTGCTATTTGCACTGTGTATGGCAATGGGAGCGCAATAGTGGCTCTTCTTAGCAGAAAACAACTCTTGCTCGTAGGACCAGAATCTGCTTGGGATTCAACTCCGTTTAGGACTGGGAAACAAACGCTAGCTCGCCTTGCAAGAAACACACTCTGCTTTTGAGAAAACAGCACTCTTCTACTCTCCTGTGTTTCCTATAGGGCCAGAACAGTGATCTTGCTCAGAACAAAAGAACTGTGCTTCCTACACACACGGGGCATATCTAGTTCAACTCTGCTTAGGAAACTGACAAGAACAGTAGCTTCTCTTCAGTCAAATACACTGTACTTGCTGGGAACTGACGGGAGGGCTATTTGCACTGTGTATGGCAATGGGAGCGCAATAGTGACTCTTCTTAGCAGAACACAACTCTTGCTCGTAGGACCAGAATCTGCATGGGATTCAACTCCGTTTAGGACTGGGAAACAAACGCTAGCTCGCCTTGCAAGAAACACACTCTGCTTTTGAGAAAACAGCACTCTTCTACTCGCCTGTGTTTCCTATAGGGCCAGAACAGTGAGCTTGCTCAGAACAAAAGAACTGTGCTTCCTACACACACGGGGCATATCTAGTTCAACTCTGCTTAGGAAACTGACAAGAACAGTAGCTTCTCTTCAGTCCAATACACTGTACTTGCTGGGAAGAGACGCGAGGGATATTTGCACTGTGTATGGCAATGGGAGCGCAATAGTGGCTCTTCTTAGCAGAACACAACTCTTGCTCGTAGGACCAGAATCTGCATGGGATTCAACTCCGTTTAGGACTGGGAAACAAACGCTAGCTCGCCTTGCAAGAAACACACTCTGCTTTTGAGAAAACAGCACTCTTCTACTCTCCTGTGTTTCCTATAGGGCCAGAACAGTGAGCTTGCTCAGAACAAAAGAACTGTGCTTCCTACACACACGGGGCATATCTAGTTCAACTCTGCTTAGGAAACTGACAAGAACAGTAGCTTCTCTTCAGTCCAATACACTGTACTTGCTGGGAAGAGACGCGAGGGCTATTTGCAGTGTGTATGGCAATGGGAGCGCAATAATGACTCTTCTTAGCAGAACACAACTCTTGCTCGTAGGACCAGAATCTGCATGGGATTCAACTCCGCTTAGGACTGGGAAACAAACGCTAGCTCGCCTTGCAAGAAACACACTCTGCTTTTGAGAAAACAGCACTCTTCTACTCTCCTGTGTTTCCTATAGGGCCAGAACAGTGAGCTTGCTCAGAACAAAAGAACTGTGCTTCCTACACACACGGGGCATATCTAGTTCAACTCTGCTTAGGAAACTGACCAGAAGAGTAGCTTCTCTTCAGTCCAATACACTGTACTTGCTGGGAACAGACGCCAGTGGTATTTGCACTGTGTATGGCAATGGGAGCGCAATAGTGACTCTTCTTAGCAGAAAAACCTCTTGCTCATAGGACCAGAAACTGCATGGGATTCAACTCCGTTTAGGACTGGGAAACAAACGCTAGCTCGCCTTGCAAGAAACACACTCTGCTTTTGAGAAAACAGCACTCTTCTACTCTCCTGTGTTTCCTATAGGGCCAGAACCGTGAGCTTGCTCAGAACAAAAGAACTGTGCTTCCTACACACACGGGGCATATCTAGTTCAACTCTGCTTAGGAAACTGACCAGAACAGTAGATTATCTTCAGTCCAATACACTGTACTTGCTGGGAACAGACGCGAGTGCTATTTGCACTGTGTATGGCAATGGGAGCGCAATAGTGGCTCTTCTTAGCAGAAAACAACTCTTGCTCGTAGGACCAGAATCTGCATGGGATTCAACTCCGTTTAGGACTGGGAAACAAACGCTAGCTCGCCTTGCAAGAAACACACTCTGCTTTTGAGAAAACAGCACTCTTCTACTCTCCTGTGTTTCCTATAGGGCCAGAACAGTGAGCTTGCTCAGAACAAAAGAACTGTGCTTCCTACACACACGGGGCATATCTAGTTCAACTCTGCTTAGGAAACTGACAAGAACAGTAGCTTCTCTTCAGTCCAATACACTGTACTTGCTGGGAAGAGACGCGAGTGCTATTTGCACTGTGTATGGCAATGGGAGCGCAATAATGACTCTTCTTAGCAGAACACAACTCTTGCTCGTAGGACCAGAATCTGCATGGGATTCAACTCCGTTTAGGACTGGGAAACAAACGCTAGCTCGCCTTGCAAGAAACACACTCTGCTTTTGAGAAAACAGCACTCTTCTACTCTCCTGTGTTTCCTATAGGGCCAGAACAGTGAGCTTGCTCAGAACAAAAGAACTGTGCTTCCTACACACACGGGGCATATCTAGTTCAACTCTGCTTAGGAAACTGACCAGAACAGTAGCTTCTCTTCAGTCCAATACACTGTACTTGCTGGGAACAGACGCAATGGGTGCGCAATAGTGACTCTTCTTAGCAGAAAACAACTCTTGCTCGTAGGACCAGAAACTGCATGGGATTCAACTCCGTTTAGGACTGGGAAACAAACGCTAGCTCGCCTTGCAAGAAACACACTCTGATTTTGAGAAAACAGCACTCATCTACTCTCCTGTGTTTCCTATAGGTCCAGAACAGTGAGCTTGCTCAGAACAAAAGAACTGTGCTTCCTACACACACGGGGCATATCTAGTTCAACTCTGCTTAGGAAACTGACAAGAACAGTAGCTTCTCTTCAGTCCAATACACTGTACTTGCTGGGAACAGACGCGAGTGCTATTTGCACTGTGTATGGCAATGGGAGAGCAACAGTGGCTCTTCTTAGCAGAAAACAACTCTTGCTCGTAGGATCAGAATCTGCATGGGATTCAACTCCGTTTATGACTGGGAAACAAACGCTAGCTCGCCTTGCAAGAAACACACTCTGCTTTTGAGAAAACAGCACTCTTCTACTCTCCTGTGTTTCCTATAGGGCCAGAACAGTGAGCTTGCTCAGAACAAAAGAACTGTGCTTCCTACACACACGGGGCATATCTAGTTCAACTCTGCTTAGGAAACTGACCAGAACAGTAGCTTCTCTTCAGTCCAATACACTGTACTTGCTGGGAACAGACGCGAGTGCTATTTGCACTGTGTATGGCAATGGGAGCGCAATAGTGGCTCTTCTTAGCAGAAAACAACTCTTGCTCGTAGGACCAGAATCTGCATGGGATTCAACTCCGTTTAGGCCTGGGAAACAAACGCTAGCTCGCCTTGCAAGAAACACACTCTGCTTTTGAGAAAACAGCACTCTTCTACTCTTCTGTGTTTCCTATAGGGCCAGAACAGTGAGCTTGCTCAGAACAAAAGAACTGTGCTTCCTACACACACGGGGCATATCTAGTTCAACTCTGCTTAGGAAACTGACCAGAACAGTAGCTTCTCTTCAGTCAAATACACTGTACTTGCTGGGATCAGACGCAATGGGTGCGCAATAGTGACTCTTCTTAGCAGAAAACAACTCTTGCTCGTAGGACCAGAAACTGCATGGGATTCAACTCCGTTTAGGACTGGGAAACAAACGCTAGCTCGCCTTGCAAGAAACACACTCTGCTTTTGAGAAAACAGCACTCATCTACTCTCCTGTGTTTCCTATAGGGCCAGAACAGTGAGCTTGCTCAGAACAAAAGAACTGTGCTTCCTACACACACGGGGCATATCTAGTTCAACTCTGCTTAGGAAACTGACCAGAACAGTAGCTTCTCTTCAGTCCAATACACTGTACTTGCTGGGAACAGACGCGAGTGCTATTTGCACTGTGTATGGCAATGGGAGCGCAATAGTGGCTCTTCTTAGCAGAAAACAACTCTTGCTCGTAGGACCAGAATCTGCATGGGATTCAACTCTGTTTAGGACTGGGAAACAAACGCTAGCTCGCCTTGCAAGAAACACACTCTGCTTTTGAGAAAACAGCACTCTTCTACTCTCCTGTGTTTCCTATAGGGCCAGAACAGTGAGCTTGCTCAGAACAAAAGAACTGTGCTTCCTACACACACGGGGCATATCTAGTTCAACTCTGCTTAGGAAACTGACCAGAACAGTAGCTTCTCTTCAGTCCAATACACTGTACTTGCTGGGAACAGACGCGAGTGCTATTTGCACTGTGTATGGCAATGGGAGCGCAATAGTGGCTCTTCTTAGCAGAAAACAACTCTTGCTGGTAGGACCAGAATCTGCATGGGATTCAACTCCGTTTAGGACTGGGAAACAAACGCTAGCTCGCCTTGCAAGAAACACACTCTGCTTTTGAGAAAACAGCACTCTTCTACTCTCCTGTGTTTCCTATAGGGCCAGAACAGTGAGCTTGCTCAGAACAAAAGAACTGTGCTTCCTACACACACGGGGCATATCTAGTTCAACTCTGCTTAGGAAACTGACCAGAACAGTAGCTTCTCTTCAGTCCAATACACTGTACTTGCTGGGAACAGACGCGAGTGCTATTTGCACTGTGTATGGCAATGGGAGCGCAATAGTGACTCTTCTTAGCAGAACACAACTCTTGCTCGTAGGACCAGAATCTGCATGGGATTCAACTCCGTTTAGGACTGGGAAACAAACGCTAGCTCGCCTTGCAAGAAACACACTCTGCTTTTGAGAAAACAGCACTCTTCTACTCTCCTGTGTTTCCTATAGGGCCAGAACAGTGAGCTTGCTCAGAACAAAAGAACTGTGCTTCCTACACACACGGGGCATATCTAGTTCAACTCTGCTTAGGAAACTGACCAGAACAGTAGCTTCTCTTCAGTCCAATACACTGTACTTGCTGGGAACAGACGCCAGTGCTATTTGCACTGTATATGGCAATGGGAGCGCAATAGTGACTCTTCTTAGCAGAAAACAACTCTTGCTCATAGGACCAGAAACTGCATGGGATTCAACTCCGTTTAGGACTGGGAAACAAACGCTAGCTCGCCTTGCAAGAAACACACTCTGCTTTTGAGAAAACAGCACTCTTCTACTCTCCTGTGTTTCCTATAGGGCCAGAACAGTGAGCTTGCTCAGAACAAAAGAACTGTGCTTCCTACACACATGGGCATATCTAGTTCAACTCTGCTTAGGATACTGACCAGAACAGTAGCTTCTCTTCAGTCCAATACACTGTACTTGCTGGGAACAGACGCGAGTGCTATTTGCACTGTGTATGGCAATGGGAGCGCAATAGTGACTCTTCTTAGCAGAACACAACTCTTGCTCCTAGGACCAGAAACTCCATGGGATTCAACTCCGTTTAGGACTGGGAAACAAACGCTAGCTCGCCTTGCAAGAAACACACTCTGCTTTTGAGAAAACAGCACTCTTCTACTCTCCTGTGTTTCCTATAGGGCCAGAACAGTGAGCTTGCTCAGAACAAAAGAACTGTGCTTCCTACACACACGGGGCATATCTAGTTCAACTCTGCTTAGGAAACTGACAAGAACAGTAGCTTCTCTTCAGTCCAATACACTGTACTTGCTGGGAACAGACGCGAGTGCTATTTGCACTGTGTATGGCAATGGGAGCGCAATAGTGCCTCTTCTTAGCAGAAAACAACTCTTGCTCGTAGGACCAGAATCTGCATGGGATTCAACTCCGTTTAGGACTGGGAAACAAACGCTAGCTCGCCTTGCAAGAAACACACTCTGCTTTTGAGAAAACAGCACTCTTCTACTCTTCTGTGTTTCCTATAGGGCCAGAACAGTGAGCTTGCTCAGAACAAAAGAACTGTGCTTCCTACACACACGGGGCATATCTAGTTCAACTCTGCTTAGGAAACTGACAAGAACAGTAGCTTCTCTTCAGTCCAATACACTGTACTTGCTGGGAACAGACGTGAGTGCTATTTGCACTGTGTATGGCAATGGGAGCACAATAGTGACTCTTCTTTGCAGAAAACAACTCTTGCTTGTAGGAGCAGAAACTGCATGGGATTCAACTCCATTTAGGACTGGGAAACAAACGCTAGCTCGCCTTGCAAGAAACACACTCTGCTTTTGAGAAAACAGCACTCTTCTACTCTCCTGTGTTTCCTATAGGGCCAGAACAGTGAGCTTGCTCAGAACAAAAGAACTGTGCTTCCTACACACACGGGGCATATCTAGTTCAACTCTGCTTAGGAAACTGACCAGAACAGTAGCTTCTCTTCAGTCCAATACACTGTACTTGCTGGGAACAGACGCCAGTGCTATTTGCACTGTGTATGGCAATGGGAGCGCAATAGTGGCTCTTCTTAGCAGAAAACAACTCTTGCTCATAGGACCAGAATCTGCATGGGATTCAACTCCGTTTAGGACTGGGAAACAAACGCTAGCTCGCCTTGCAAGAAACACACTCTGCTTTTGAGAAAACAGCACTCTTCTACTCTCCTGTGTTTCCTATAGGGCCAGAACAGTGAGCTTGCTCAGAACAAAAGAACTGTGCTTCCTACACACACGGGGCATATCTAGTTCAACTCTGCTTAGGAAACTGACCAGAACAGTAGCTTCTCTTCAGTCCAATACACTGTACTTGCTGGGAACAGACGCGAGTGCTATTTGCACTGTGTATGGCAATGGGAGCGCAATAGTGGCTCTTCTTAGCAGAAAACAACTCTTGCTGGTAGGACCAGAATCTGCATGGGATTCAACTCCGTTTAGGACTGGGAAACAAACGCTAGCTCGCCTTGCAAGAAACACACTCTGCTTTTGAGAAAACAGCACTCTTCTACTCTCCTGTGTTTCCTATAGGGCCAGAACAGTGAGCTTGCTCAGAACAAAAGAACTGTGCTTCCTACACACACGGGGCATATCTAGTTCAACTCTGCTTAGGAAACTGACCAGAACAGTAGCTTCTCTTCAGTCCAATACACTGTACTTGCTGGGAACAGACGCGAGTGCTATTTGCACTGTGTATGGCAATGGGAGCGCAATAGTGGCTCCTCTTAGCAGAAAACAACTCTTGCTCATAGGACCAGAATCTGCATGGGATTCAACTCCCTTTAGGCCTGGGAAACAAACGCTAGCTCGCCTTGCAAGAAACACACTCTGCTTTTGAGAAAACAGCACTCTTCTACTCTCCTGTGTTTCCTATAGGGCCAGAACAGTGAGCTTGCTCAGAACAAAAGAACTGTGCTTCCTACACACACGGGGCATATCTAGTTCAACTCTGCTTAGGAAACTGACCAGAACAGTAGCTTCTCTTCAGTCCAATACACTGTACTTGCTGGGAACAGACGCGAGTGCTATTTGCACTGTGTATGGCAATGGGAGCACAATAGTGGCTCTTCTTAGCAGAAAACAACTCTTGCTCGTAGGACCAGAATCTGCATGGGATTCAACTCCGTTTAGGACTGGGAAACAAACGCTAGCTCGCCTTGCAAGAAACACACTCTGCTTTTGAGAAAACAGCACTCTTCTACTCTCCTGTGTTTCCTATAGGGCC